>NC_090321.1:91463734-91763734 GCF_040869045.1 Eurosta solidaginis
AATAATGAAAGTTCGTTTTGATGGAAACTCACTTTCTTCAATAATTATTTGGTTCCTAAAACAATTAACAGGTTTTTCAACTACCTCTATGGTGTACGTTAACGATCTTTCGCTGTGAATCGTGGCTGAATTTGAGTTCATAAAGAGCATCGGCAACGTAGTTTTCTTTTCCAGGCTTATAATAAAGCTTCGCATTATGTTCGTCGATAAATGCTTTCCAACGTTTAATTTTTGCATTTGGATTTCTGTCAGAAACCGCAAACGTTAGCGGTTGATGATCAGTAAAAATATTCAATTGGCGTACACCATAAAGATAGTTACGAAGGTTCTTTAGTGCCCAGACTATGGCCAAAAGCTCCCTTTCATTAGTGGCAAAGTGAAGTTCATTGTCTTTTAGGGTTCTGGAAACCATAGTTATTGGTCTGCCTTCCTGAGAAAGTACAGCACCCAGGCCATGGTTGGACGCATCTGTAGTTAAATCAAATGGTTTTTTAAAATCGGGGTAAGCGAGCATTACGTCTTCCGATACTAAAATGTGTTTAAGTGTCTCAAATGCTTGCAGTTGTTTTGAATTTAAAAATATTTTCACTCTTTTGGATCTGTAAGCGCTGACTCTTCCATTTTCCCCCTTCAAAATATCAGTCAATGGTTTGGCAATACTGGCAAAGTCTTTCACGAAGCATCTATAATAGCTTGCTAATCCTAGAAAGGATCTGAGACCGTACAAGGTTTCGGGGGTTGGGAAGTTCAGCATTGTGCTAACTTCATCTGGGCACGTCTTAATGCCACCCCTTGATACAATAAATCCGAGATACTCTGTTTCAGTTTTAAAAAATTTGGATTTGTCGACTGACACCCTCATGTTAGCGTCACATAGACTCTTCAAGACCCAGTCTATGTCTTTAATGTGTTGTTCTTTAGATTCGGAATAAATAACAACGTCATCCACGTAAACAAAGCAGCTTTTTCCTATCTTTTCCCTTAAGATGTCGTCTATAGCTCTTTGAAAAATACTCGGAGCGTTTTTTAATCCGAAATGTAGCCTACAAAATTCATACTTTCCGTTGCTAACGGAAAAGGCTGTTTTTTCCCTGTCTCGCTCAGCGAGCTCGATCTGTTGGAATCCAGACTTAAAATCAAGCGTTGTGAAGTATTGTACAAGTCCCATATTTGATAAAATCGAAATGACATTTGGTATTGGGTATTTGTCGTCAATGGTATTTTCGTTCAGTTTGCGAAAATCTAACACCAAACGCTTTTTTTTATTGCCAAACTCATCAACGCTCTTCTTGTCCACGACCCAAATGGGGTTATTGTAGGGAGACTTAGATCGTCTTATAATGCCATTTCGTAAAAGCTCTTTTATTTCATTGTTAACAAAGTCAACTACCCCCATTGGATAAGGATACATCTTAGAATAAATCGGTTCTTCATGTTTTGTGCGAATCCTAGCAACTACATTTGTGTTATAGGGCAGAGATTCATTGGGATCGGCGAAAGCCTGTGATCTTTTTTTAATCATATTTGAAAAATCCCCCTTATTGCAAGAGGTACGCTTTACTGTTCAACTTTCAAAGCATTAATGTTGTCAATTTTTATAAAAAATAATTTTTCGATTCCAAAATCATGAACTATTTCACCTTTTTGAAGGTCCACGACTGCGTTGACTTGCGTTAGCAGGTCAAGCCCAATTATCGCGTCAAAGTTTATCAAGTTTGATAATATTATAAAATCCGAAGTTATGCCAAACAAGTTAATTTTACATTTTTGCCCTACTTTGCTCTTGCCGTGAACTGACTTAACTACGAACGGTCTCGTTAAAGGCACAATGCCTTTTAATTCAGTAAGTGGCTTTATATAGCTTTTTGAAGCTCCTGTGTCCACTAACATTTTTATCTCTTTGCCCTCAGCTCCTATTGTTCGTTTGACCCAAGGGAGCTGGGCACCCTCCCTAAAAAATTAATTTCGTCGATATCTTCGACTTCCCGTTCCACAATACTATCGTACGAAGTTTTTGTTTCTACATCTTCCAATGTATCTGATATGTGGTGGATTCTCTGGACTTTTGGGCCAGTACTTCTATCTGAAACAGGAGGTCGCTTAACTTGTTGACCTTGATTGCCTGTATTAAAAGGGATTTGCCGATTATTAGAGGTTTGTATATTTTGGGACTTATTTTGTTGTAAAAAATTTCCTGTGGGATTGTGGTGCTCGAAATTCGTTGAGCGGCGGAGACGAGATGTGGATGGATCTATGTCCATTGGTTCAGTGCCCTGATCTCTAATATTACTCGAAAGATTGCGCTTTTCTTGTCTGTTTTGGAAGTAGGGGTTTTTATGACCGCTACGTGATTCTATTTGGTTGTTCTTGGTATCATCTATTCTCTTAACTGAAGGGTGACCCCGGTCCTTGTCCTCAAGATGTTTAGAGTAGTTTGATGCAAACATGTATCGTTCATGATTTGCTTCTACTTCCTGGGCAAGTGCCAAAGCAGAAGGCAAATCTGTTGGACGAGTGGAAAAGAGTATATCGCAAAGGGGCTTCCTAAGGCCAGAGACAAAAACACGTAATGCATCTAACCTATATTTATCATTTATTGAGTTAGCTATATGACTTTCATATGTCATGATAGTTTTATTGGTAAGCAACGTAAGCTTTCTTTCGACATCGTCGTAGAAATTCAACACTGTCAGATTTCCTTGCCTCAAGGTATTTAGCTCTTGTTCAATTAAATATATTGGCCGCTTATCAGCGTACGTGAAATCTAATCTTGCCAATATAGCCTTAAAGTTAAGAACAGTGTTGACAGCATCTGCAGCGCCTCTAATTTTATTCCTTATAATGGCCACTGCCTGATAATGTTTAGCGCTTCCATCATAAGGTTCATATAATTTATAGGCCGTATATGCGGCTTGCCTCCATGAGACGTAAGTCTCTTGCCTACCATCGAATTCAGGCCACGATTTAACTAGGTCAAGAGTTTCCTCGCAACGCACGGTACCTGAAATCCTAACCTCTTCGAAACTCTCTACGTTAGCTGTCGACGTACTTGTAAATCTTTTTGAGATTTCGTTCAACTTTTTGTCGAATTCCTCTTATTGTGAGCTTAAGGCGGCTGATAGCGCAGCTGTTACTATAGCAGTTAACTCCTCAGTATTCAGTTTTGGTAAATCTTTGTCTTTCAGAACTAAACTATTTAAAAGGCTCGCTAAATCTTCGTCGCACATTAAAGTATTGACCGCGCAAAAGCCCGGTATAATAATATACCTCAATCACAAATCAAGTTAAATTTATAAAAAAGTTTCGAAAATACATTGAATTCCAATGATGATCATAGTATTTAAATATATTTGTTAAGAAAAAAGGCACTGAGCAAATCACTTACGTAACTTACTTTCTCTAAGCACGTGGTTTAGTTTGTTACATTCATAAAGATTCCGGAAGCGCCTAGAAGATGCAACGAGGAAATCACAGAGTATAAAAGCACCAACGATAGAGGCGCGAGAGTCAGTTTTTATTAAGCACGCTATCTGTCGAGCAATAGTAGAGTTATTTATTGAGAAGTACTTTAATAAAGACTATTTTGCATTACTGAATAGTGGCGTTATTTATTCAACAGTTTAGTGATTCGAACTTAGCAGAAGGTTGCAAATAAGAGGATTTGCAGTAAATTTGTTACAATTGGTGTCAGAAGAGGAATTGTGAATAAATTCCGAAGACTTCGAATACAACTTGGACATGTCAAAGTGGAGTGGATTGAAGATCCAGCAACTGAAGGAGGAGCTGGAGAGCTGTGGATTGAGTATAACCGGCAGTAAACTCGAACTTCAGGCACGACTACGAAAGGCAATGTAATTAGAGGGAACTAACGTGGAAGAGTATGTCTTTCCTCTTGAGGGCGGGGAGACAACAAAAATTGAAAAGAAAAATGAAAATGAAAATGAAAACATCGACAGTGGCATCTCAGCTGGAATCGCAGGAGACACGTTTAACATCCAAGATGGAAGCACAGAAGGCACGCATTTCAGAAATGTCGTCACAAATGTCATCTCAACTGGAATCACAGGAGACACGCATAACACCCAAGATGGAAACTCAACTGGAAGAAAAGAAAACATATATGGCATCTCAACTGGAATCGCAGGAGACACGCATAACATCGAAGATTGAAGCACAAGAAACGCGTATTTCAGAAATGTCGACACAGATTACATCAAAGATGGAAGCACAACTGAAAAAACAAGAGACACGCATAACAGTACAACTCGAAGCGCAAGAGGCGCGTATATCATCAAAACTCGAAGCGCGCATGGACGAGAAAACAACGCAGTTTGAGGAAAAAATCGAGGCCGAGGTGGATGCTTTAGAGGTCGTATACAGGAGTTGCAACTAAATCGGGCTGCTGTTTCAGTACGCAATACGAAGGTAAAAACTCCAACTTTTGACGCCTTTGTTCCTTTCCCGGTGTTTAAGATTCAGTTTGAGAAGACCGCAGCAGTGAACAACTGGAGTGCTGAAGATAAAGTTGCTGCACTATTCGTGGATTGAAAGGATCTGCTGCTGAAATCCTACAGACTATTCCCGAGGGAGAGCGGAACAACTACGAAACGTTGATGAGCGCTCTAAAGAGGCGATACGGAAGCGAACACAGGAAGCAGATACACCAAATAGAGTTGCAAAACCGCTACCAAAAAGCTAATGAGACTTTGCAGGAGTTTGCGTCAGGTGTCGAAAGGCTTGCACATTTGGCGAATGCCGACGCACCCGTGGAATACACCGTAAGGGCAAAAATTCAGAGCTTTATAAATGGCATACGGGACGTCGAAACGAAGCGAGCCACATACGCAAACCCAAAGCCAACATTTTCAGAAACGGTATCACATGCATTGACTCAGGAAACTGCCTCACTATTGAGTAAACCAGCATACAAAGCTCATCGTGTGGAAGTGGAAAGACCAGTTGGGAAGCAATGAAGGGATCACAACAGAAAAATTCCGGAGTTATTAAATGTTTCAAGTGCGGCAACCCAGGTCATATTGCACGACATTGCAGCACCAGTCCCAATAGCTCCAACAATGTGGGTGGCCGTAAACGCAGAGCTGAAGGAGATGAGCAAATCTCAAAGCCCACTCAATCGTTAAACTAAAGCGAGTCAGCCGCAAGGGGCGACAGCTGGATCCCTCAATTGAATGCCTCATAATCTCTATCTCGCAAATTGGAAGAAGGTCAAACAATCTTACTGTCGGAGGACACGTGGATGGAAAGGAACGTTTACTGACTGTAGATACGGGTGCATCTCATTCCATCATTCGAGCGGATTTAGTCAACAAGAAGATAACACCATTGCATGGAGCAAGATTGCGTACAGCTACTGGAGAAGACACCACGGTTCTAGGTGAAGTAGCATGTGAAGTCGCAATTGGGAACGTCACGGTAGTACACAATGTTATAGTGGCAGATATTGTTGATGAAATCATAATTGGAGTGGATTTCTTAATCGACCAAGGCATCAAGATCGATATGCAAAGCAAGACGATGCGATATAAGAACATGGATGTGCCACTTAATTTCGGCTACGAGAGAGGCTACAGCAGTAAGCGAGTGCTGGTGGAAGAGAGTCAGCAAATACCACCAAAATCCGAAGCAGTCATCTGGGCAAAGGTTGACGGAGATTGTGGGATAAACAAATTGTCGGTTGTCGAGGCAGCAAACAAATCAACACCGAACATACTTGTAAGAAAAACCTTGGCTATAACAAAACAGGATGGACGTATTCCGATAAGAGAACTCAATGAGTTCAAGTCACCACTCAAACTGATCAGAGGAGCTATTTTGGGAAGATGCCAAGAGGCTGAAGTAATAATCAATTGTGAACAGCTCCAGGAAGCGGTTTCAACTAGCAATATTGATCTTTTAGATGACAGAATGGCATGGACAGAGGGCCTAGAGTAAGACGATCAGAGTAAGGCAAAGGAACTTCTCCTTAAATACGGGAAGATTTTTGACCAATATGGCTCCAAACCAGGCCGCACCAACGTTGTGAAACATCAAATTGACACGGGAGATGCTAGGCCGATCCGTCAAGCTCCACGTAGTGTTCCACTGGCGTAGCGGGAAGTTGTGAGTCAAATCATACAACAAATGAGCGACAGCGGCGTCATCGAACCATCAGCTGGTCCATGGAGCTCACTTGTGGTACTTGTGAAGAAGAAGGATGGGAAAATGAGGTTTTGCGTGGACTATCGCAAGTTGAACGACGTCACGAAAAAGGATATCTACCCATTGCCAATAATTGACGACATTCTGGACTAGCTCTCTGGTACGAAATGGTTTTCCACACTGGACTTGAAAAGTGGCTACTGGCAAGTGGATGTGAAGGAGGAAGACAAAGAAAAAACAGCCTTTAGCGTAGGAGATGGTATTTGGCAATTTACAGTAATGCTTTTTGGACTTTGTAATGCACAACTGTCATCTCTAAGCCGAGTGACTTGTATGCACATCCATAAATCAATCATTATGTATCTACATAAACGAATCAATCATTATGTCTACACATATGTACGTACACGCAGCGGAGAAGAGATGCACAAACACATGCAGATATCTTATCTGAGATGCTCCCAAAAGTATGCAATTGTAATTGTGGAAGTGTCGCTCACAAATACAGGCGCATATGAGAAGCTATACGCGTGCATCTGTGGTTATAATTATATGGCAGTAACTAAGTAAATTCTGGAAGCGCCTATAAGATGCAACGAGGAAATCACAGAGTATAAAAGCACCAACGGAGAGGCGCGATAGTCAGTTTTGATTAAGCACGCTATCTGTCGAGCAATAATAGAGTTATTTATTGAGAAGTACTTTAATACATACCATTTTGCATTACCGAATAGTGGTGTTATTTATTCAACAGTTAAGTGATTCGAACTTAGCAGAGGTTGCAAATAAGAGGATTTGCAGTAAATTCGTTACAATATATTTATTTAAAAAAAAAAAGCCAAAAATAAATATTTGCATTTTTTCTGATGATTTTCTATATGGGTTTCATAAATTATAGAAAAATATTTATTAATTTGATTGTCATTTGCTACATTGAAAATAGAATCCGAAACACCAACCAAAACCTACAAGTTTTTAAGCTGACGACAAGGTGGAAGCGAGAAGCGTTGCTACAATATAAAGATAGAAAGCATTTCCGTGCCCTCTTTTCAACTTGCATCAATTGCGTCATAACTAGAAAGGCCATCTTGTTCGCAGAAAAAATCTATTTGTCCGTATATTCGTGGAATTAAATTGCTGATGGCAGGCACCTCTCCAAAAATTCTATGTATAGAGAGTCTTTCGCCATGATAACGTGGACAATGAAATATTACGTGACCAGCGTTTTCCAATTCGGTGGGACAGGACTCTTATGCCACCTAACTATGGTTTGTGACCTTGCGCTTTTCTTGGTATCTTCAGATAGTCGGCTGTTTCCAATGCTATACAGATCGGACACTTCACTTGAGAGTAGATATACTGAAATTTTTCGGGATAAACATAGCTGGCGTCATCTGACACCGTCCGATAAGCACATGCTATTCATATAGCAGTAATACGGTAGGCTGCTAATATATCTTTTTGGTGGGTCATTTTAGATCCTTGCCGAACTCGTCCGTGCCATATTGGTGCAGGATTTTTATAGGATTATTCAATTTGGCCATCGAGCAAACACTACGCATATAGCCTCACTCAACAACAGGTTGAAGAGTAATCCTGCCTTGTCTTCGTTCCAATATCTCTTCCATCCCTTTCTACTTTATCTTCAATTTTTTCTTCCTATTCCTGACGCCTTCCACCTTTCCTTCATCTATCTCTATCTCAACCTACTTCTTCCTCTTCCACTTCCAATTCCGTTCCCACACCCACACACTTTTCTAAAATCTTGTATATTCAAAAATGGTCAGTCATGATAGACTGTAAAAGCTTCGTCAATATCATATTCGTCGGTTGAGAACTTTGAACACCCACTTTTAGACAGCAAGTGCTCAATGTGAGATGCTCAATTGTACAAACTTTCCGACAATAATTTAGAAGTTTCGTACAAACTTCTTTAAAAATTACCTTTTGCGATTTCCTTGTTTTAAACATTTGAGGTGATAAAGCATTTTTGTTGATGTAGTATTTGAAATATTTTCTTTATATATAGTATACTAGAGTACCCGGCAGACTTTGCTTTGCCGAAAAATTGGTCGGACTTTTATTTTATGAGTCCGAAAATAAAAGTAAAATCCCGACTTTTATTTATTAAGGACAGAATATATCTTTAGTTACGGAGCGGCTCATCGAAAGCAGTGTACCGAATTTCCAGGCAATATCTCAATGGGATCAAAGCTTATGACGACTTTTCCCTCTTCTAATCTCATTTAATTCTTCTCCTTTCTTCTTTCTCCGCCTCCTTCCCTTCAGATATAAAATTTCCAAGGTATACACATATTCACAAAAGGCATTTTTCACAAAAAATGCCGAAGTAAATTGGGCACAGCTATTTCCTATTTGAATATAACATAGAAGCAACGCTGATACGTCAATCAAATTTTAGTGCGTCCCAATTGTTAAAAGGGGAAAATATAAAACGTCAGCGAAATCGGGAGACGTTTAAATAGCTTATACGGAGAGGCATACTGAATGGGAGTATGAATAACTATATTTATTTTTTTAAACAAAGCCAAAAGCTGGAACAGAACTTTATATTTTGCGAAGTCAGAAGTCAGCGATACAAAAAAAATATTTGGTAAGGGTGTAAAATGGACCGGATTCTTCCTATTGAGCTGTTTTACGAAAAAATGAAACACCGACAATTCACCGCCTTTTGTACGTAACTCCTCAATTTAAGACAACAAGTGCTCTATATGGGATGCTCAATACGTGGGACAGAGTGAAGAAATCCAGCCTGCACGGCAGTGTGTACGTGCCAAAGGATGCCGGCAGCACAAACCCTTCCCCCTTCCATTGGGCTAAAAACATATCGGTACAAATTCAACTCGGCTTAATCTCTCGGAACAACTTGAGTGAGACAGATTACCTCATCCAGTGTCTGCGCTTCGATGTGAGATCTACAGCACCACAATAAAAATGTTAGTTTCACGCAAGTGTGCGGTAATAGGGGAAGGTGTGCGCAGTATTTATTCCTGTCCTCAGGGCTGGATTGTGCTTTGGATAGCCATGTGAGTGGGTTAGTATTTAACATCAACAAATAATGTGGATATTATAAAACTGTTTTATATACTGATTGTGATGTCTTGTACGAAAATTATAAGACCTTTGCAAGAAAAATGGGATAGTCACAAAAGGCGCCAGTTTCGCACTACAGGTTTATCGACTACCTCCGAACTGGATGCAGAGTGGCGCAGTAGGTAATTACTCTTGTACCAACAGCGCTTAAGACTGAAGAAACAAAAAAATAAAATAAAAAACGATTATTCGTTGTGAACGCTCCCTTACTCGACACAACCCTCACACATTGATGTTTTCTCGGTCATACCTTGAGTTTAAAGGTTTCATATTAAAATATATAACGCTGAAGGATTTGCTTCAGTGTCTTTTGGAGAATCTAAAGATTCATTCAGTACTAGGACATCTGGGTATAAAAAGTTTAATAAAAGAAAAACTCTTTTAAGCTTCCTATAACAGCCAGCATGCCAGGATATGTCAAATTATAAGAGAAAGTTACCAATTATAAGGGAAGGGTGAAAGCAATGTCCGTGTGCTCGTGTATGTGATTTAGCTGAGCATTGCGATCTTACATCTTGCTGGTTGTTCCTTATTTAATACTTGTTGTGTAATTCAAATGTAACTTTGAAATTGATAAGCAAGGGAATACTGAAACGAATAGGCAGCGAACAAAGGCAAAGCACGCGTTGCTGAGTAGTTCACAGAAAAAAATCACCTAAGCTATGATGGGAGCAGGCAGGCAGGCAGGTGAACCAATAAAAGTGAAATTCTGATAAAAACATAATACAGGAGCTACGTAAATTGTTGGTACTGCAATCGTGAGACTGCTGCAACTTACAACAAAGGAAAATCCCATCGGTAGAGCGTGAACGAGAGGAAGTGGGGGATGGGGTGAAAAGTGTGTAAAACTGCTTTGTTTAGTCTTAATCAGCTTAGTCACCTAAAAGTTGTATGCATTCGCTTTTCGTATTGTTGTTGGTAGCATATTTGTGCGCCACTTTGCATTACTTTAAAGTAATTTCTTTTTTTTTATTGACACACAAACATATTACATGCAAAAGTACATACATACATAAATATGTATGAATACAGATGAAATTGAAGTAAAAATCGCATGCTATGCATAAAAGTGCAACGTGACTGTTTTATATAATTTGTACCAGGGATGATAAATGGATTTTTTCCTTTTGTACCAAACGAGGAAAAAAATGTACCAAATCATCCAAAAATGTACCAAAAACCTTCGGATGTGAATTTGAACCAAACTAGAGCTATATTCTGCTTCTTTATCCAAAAACTGTTTTTAGTCAGGAAACTTTCTAACACAAATTAAAGGTAGTATAACATAGAAATATGATTTATGAAGAAATACTTTTCCAGTAAAAATATTAAAAGAAGTTTATCGATTGAAGCGTACAGTTATGTACATATGGGGTATTCCACCCATTTCGACCAATTTTGAACCCGACCCCTTTAGAATTGGCTGAAAGTTTTTCTTCTTTTTCTAGCTTACGAAAGACGTTTTTCAGAAGTTTTTCAAATTTTTTCATCCAACTCAAAAAAAGTTATGAATTTAAAAAACAAAACACCGTTTTTGATTTCAAAATGCTATAAATTTTTCAAAAATTGACCGTTTGGGATCTTTTTTTTTTTTTAAATTTGTTTTTAAATGTGCTTTTCGGAAAAAATTCAATTCATTTAAATTCTTGCATTTTTTAAGGCTATCATGCTCTGCTAAAGCTCTAAATTCAGAATTAAATTTTCCCTATTTTATCAAATGCAGATTTCGGAAACAAGTCCATCACCGCTTAAAATACCTTCTGGTGAAAGCTTTGCAGCCCACAACAAAGTTCTATCACTCAAATTTACTTTCTTTAATAAAGTACTACAAATTTTATATAAAGTTGTTTAGCACAGCTCTTAAATATGTGTACGTCATCTTTTTCGAAAAGGTTGTTTGATAGAATAATATCCACATTAATACTGCAGCAAACTTCATCTGGGGTTGTGCTTTTCGTCTGAATCAATATTTAACATCCAAATAAGATTTGTTTATAAAATTTTTAATTTGGCAATAAGTAAATGTATGCGAATATCTTCAATATAAGAAAGAAATTTAAAATATACTTTATAAATAAGACTTTGAAAATTTTCAGATATAAGATTAATATTTTGATTACTGCATTTATTTTCAAATATGTACGTAAAAATTAAAATAATATTTGAGGGCATCCCATTGCTCAAGAATTCTATCTATGACTGCTTGTCTAGAAAGCCAACTTGTGGGGTCGTACTTTAGAAGAACAGGCATTTCTGTACCGAAATGTTCTTGAAAACTCTGAAAGTCTGCCCTCCTTAGGAGGCTGATACAAAAATTATAGTTTACGTCTTTTAAAAATTTATCAATTTTGTTAGGAAATATATCACAAGCGGCTATTGAAGCTAAATTTAAAATATGACAAACACATCCATTAATATGCAGATTTGGAACAACTTGCTTGCACTCCGCTTTGTGCTCCCATCATAACCGAGGAGTTGTCGGCAGTGAAACCAATAATTTTTTCAAGTGGTATTGAATGGTCTTTCAAAGATTTAATAATGGCATCGAAAATATCCTCCTTGGTACTATCGGCCAAAGGTATCAAATCTAAAAATCTATCAATGCGCTTTTTATCAAAAAATCGAATCGAAACTGCCAAATTGTTTGATATACATATATCAGTCGTTTCATCTATTATTAGAGAGTAAGAATTCTCCTGACAAAACGCATTTATGGATTTATAATTTTCTGGCCCTGTTATTTGAGTTATTATTTTCTGTGCTTAATTCTATTGATGCAAAATTTGTTCACAATTTTAGAATCAGTTATGCTATTTTTCTTAAGCATATTTAAATGATCCATAATTGCAAATGACAAATTGTGCTCGGTAACAAAACAACGTCACTATATATTTTAGAAAAATTTAAAATGTTCTTGTCCATTCAGACCCGCTTTGCAAATGACTTGATGCGTAGTTCTGTATTTTACAAAAATGTACCAAATATGTCAATGTAGTGCCAACGTACTTTCGGAAATCGAAATGTACCAAAAAAAGTACAAATGTACCATGATTATCATCACTGATTTGTACTTCCCTATGCTTCACAAACATATGGGGTATTCCATCCCATTTCGACCAATTTTGAACCCGACCCCTTTAGAAGTTTTTCTGCTTTTTCTAGCTTACGAAAGACGTTTTTCAGAATTTTTTCAAATTTTTTCATCCAACTCAAAAAAAGTTATGAAATTAAAAAAAAACACCGTTTTTGTTTTCAAAATGCTATAACTTTTTCAAAAATTGACCGTTTGAGATCTTTTTTATTTTTTTAATTTGTTTTTAAATGTACTTTTCGGAAAAAATACAAAAAAATTTTTTGGTAATTTTTCAGTTTTTCGAGATTTTTCGAATTTCGCCATTTTTTTTTTCTCATAAAAAACTTCAATCAATTCTGCAATCATCCCCACTAATCCCGGAGTGGGCAGATAATTTTTATTTTTTTTTATTTAATTCAAAACAAAAAACTTTACACATTTTTTTGTATTTTTTCCGAAAAGTACATTTAAAAACAAATTAAAAAAAAAAAAGATCCCAAACGGTCAACTTTTGAAAAGTTATAGAATTTTGAAAAAAACACCGTTTTTGTTTTAAATTCATAACTTATTTTGAGTTGGACACCGTTTTTGTTTTCAAAATGCTATATTATTTTTTTTTATTTAATTGAAAAAAAAAACTTTAAAATTTTTTTTGTATTCTTTCCGAAAAGTACATTTAAAAACATATTTAATAAAAATGATCCCAAACGGTCAATTTTTGAAAAAGTTATAGCATTTTGAAAACAAAAACGGTGTTCTTTAAAAATTCATTACTTTTTTTGAGTTGGATGAAAAAATTTGAAAAAATTCTGAAAAATGTCGTTCGTAGGCTAGAAAAAGAAGAAAAACTTTCAGCCAATTCTAAAGGGGTCGGGTTCAAAATTGGTCGAAATGGGATGGAATACCCCATATATACATAATACATATAAACACATGCTATAGTTGGTTATTATAAACATACATACATATTGGCATATATCAATTCTGGATACAGCAGTCCCGGATATTCGATGTTTCTGTACAGCGTTAATCTCAGCATCTTGCAGTGCGGACTAAGTTACTTTTTTGTTATTAAACAATTTCCAAAATTACAGATTTATTTTACAATTACCTTATGCAGTCTAGAGGAAAGTTATCTGGAAGATTTATGAAGATTTGAGAACTGTACGCAGCATAAAACCCACAGCATTCTGCCATAAGTCATACAATGGGACTACATGAATTGGAAAAAGCAGTAGTGGGTTATCTTGCCTGGGGCATGGCACAATAGGCTTTTTTTTAGGAACTCTTAAAAATTTCTGAACCAAGAAGCTAAGGAACTACATAAAATGGCGCCTGAGGTGTAGTTCCTGTAAAATTGCAAAATTAATTTATAATTAGTTTTCAAAACAATTCCTCGACATCCAACAGATTGTCGGGGTAAGCTTTGCTAGTCCCAAAAATATAAAGAACTCAGAACTTTTGTTTTTTTACCAAAGCTCGATTATTTACTTTTGGAAGAAATTTTCCAGTTTAAGATTTGGAATTGTTAGACTTTTCTTAAAAGGAATACAAAATCTGAGCTTCATTTTAGTGCTAAAGGTTTCTTTTCATTCATGTGATAGTTTAACAATTCTGTTCTCAATTTTTTTTTAAATATTTCAGTTCTAGTTATTCCTTTTCGTTTGGATCATTAAAAAAAAGGAACCATACTCTCCATAATGTCTCACAGTAAGACAATATTTCTTTATCGTTTTGAGAAGTGAAAACCTTAAAATTTTGTCTGCCGTACATAGCTCAGAAAACATACCAGCCTCAGTGGCAAGATTGCTACGGGACGCAATGTCATTATGTGCTCCATAAAGCCTGTATAAGCAAGTGGATCACAGATCACACAGAATGTCCTGATTGTTAGCGCTAATGCTATACCAGTGCCATTCTCATCAGACTCTTTTGATTTCGAAAATAATACACATTCGAGGCAATCATTTATTTGAGGTCGAACTTGGGTAATTTTACTATGCCGTCGCACTATGGTCTGGCGACCGGGGTTTGCTGGCCAAAAGTCATTTTCTAAAGTATCCGATATCAAGTTTTTTTTATACCCTCACAAAAAAAATACTTCAGACTAAGAAAGTGCATACTTGGTTTTTTCTTTAAATATTTGGCAGTAAAGATTTCAGCTGTCAAATTTCGCATTTCGAAAAAAAAAAAATTAATAGTTCCTTTTCAGCTTCCTCGCATTTAAAAGTTTAATAATTCCTCAGATAGTGCATATATTTGAAAAAGGTGAATGGAGGTCAATAAGGAAGGTAAGTATTTGTGATTAAAGGAAAAAACAACTACTATTGATCGCTAGACAAAAAATAAAATCCCTTTCAAAAAGGGCCCTAATTTTGATGATAATACTCCTAGTTAAGGAGAGCTATAAAAAAAAAATCCTAGCCATAGCTTTCATTTTAGACAATAACCACACGAAGGAGCAGTATATGAATACGCGCTTGGAAAATAATAGGCGAAATTCTTACATTTACCCAACATATGAAGAGATTTTAAACAAAAAACGCGAGTGCCGACCGGCGATAATCATTGTAATAGAAAATTATGCAAAAGTTTCGTTACACATGTTAATAATGCATACAACCGAAAGAATTGTTGAGTTACAGAAGGACGTAATCCTTGCAACCATGGAGTCCAAAAAATAGTAATTTTTAGTTGCTGATTTAACTATCAGTTACGGGTTTGATAGTAGCACGGGTCATTCTCTTTTTAAACAGAACTTTCCGTCCTCATCAATATCATCGCAATAGAACACTTCGCTCTTTGCTACCACGTTTACACCTTTATGTTTAAAAGATGCAGCTGGAAACATTTTATGGTGCAATCGAACACCACAATCCACAAGATTCTGCTGACCACTAAAACTAGAATATATAAAAGAAACAAGAGAGGTTATCTTGAATGAAGATAAAAATATTAAAACAGGAATCGAAGAAATGAAATCTCTCCTAATTACAATAGATGCTCAGAAAAAATTCCAAATAAATTGCAAGTTTTATTTGACAGCAATTGATGGAAAAGTTTTTAATATATTAACTGAAACCAAGTCAACTCAAAGTTGTCCGATATGGAATAAGTCCTTTACATTGCTGGATAAGGTTTTTTGAATTCGTTGTTCATCTTAGTTATAAAAAAGTGGCAAATTCGCAATGAAGCAGATAAGCGCATAGTTGAAGAAAACAAAAAGAAAATTCAAGATTTGTTTTGGGAAAAGCTTGGACTGCATGTTGATAAACCAAGAGTTGGAGGGTTTGGAAATACAAACGACGGGAAAACATCACGACGCGCTTTTTTTAATGATGAAATATTTCCAGAAATCACTGGTGTTGACAAAGAGCTTATATATAATTTACACAAAATACTGACATGCTTGTCATGCCTACTTCGCTAGACTTAAACAATTTTGAGCTTTTCTGTTTCCGAACAGCAGAAAACTTGTATCAAAAATATCCTTGGTGCCCGACGACAGCTACCGTACACAAAGTTCTTATTCATCATTCTTAGATGCATCAGAGTGAATAAACAAACTTTACAAATTCGATAAGCTGCACCATGCTTGCAAAAACAGTAGAGTTAATTACCTTGGGGCGCATTTTGCAGAGCCTTGGATAAGTCAGACCCACTGATTTCGAGCTTAAGTTTTTCCAGACGGATCAAAAAAAAAGGCACGTATACAACTTCCAGCAGAAGTAAGATTGCTATTTAACAAGTAATGGAGACGAACAAGACGAAGGGGGCGCGCGATCTAGAGAATTTCGATATCGATCCAAGCTTCGATGCACTTTTATATAGCTTAGTGTTAGAAAATGAGATATATAAACTCATTTAAAATGTTACAACATTATTTTTGTTACTCTAACTACTATTTTCCTATTGCAATATGTTTGTATTTTTGAATAAATGAAAACAATACTGTGCAAATTTAATCAAAATACAAATAATCTCGAAATTTATGTCTAACCTAACAAGTTTTATTTGAAGCACATCTGATAATATTTCATTTTTTTTATAATTTTCGCAATCTTTTTCAATAAAGGTAGTATGATCTTAAAACTGAGTATTTGAACCTTTCAAAACTGTATAAAGCAGTGTTATTATTGTTACTAGGAAACTAATGGCTGTACTTAAAATTACTTAAGTTCATGGAAAACATCAAGTTGGTTTCTTTTATCGTTCTGTGTTCTTTGAAAATAACTTGTAAACCAAAATAAAAAAAGTTCGAATCACCCCAATGTAGTTGGGTGCAAGATGAAATTCTGACATCATATTCGTGATCAGAGACTTCGAAAACCCTGGCTTTATACAAAATTTTGGATAAAACTGATATATTAATAAAATTGGTCGCCATATTGCATCCGCCATTTTGAATTTTAAAATTCTGACATCAGCTTCGAAATTAGAAACTTCGAAACCCCCATGTATACCAATTTTCAAAACAATCGGATAACTCCTCGAGTTTTGGCCAGCAAACAGTGCTCGTCAGACCATAGTGCATCGGTACAATTAATGATAAACTTTTTAGCCCTATGGAGGAGTCGAATTTGGTTGAAATTCTTATGTGAAACTTGAAAATTAATACTGCGATGCACAGAAATCTTGCATCTTTTGAAATGTACGCATCTATTCCAAAAAAGGAAAACCATATAAATTTATCTACAGTTGTTATACAGCATCAAACTTTCGTAACGATGTCTTTTTGGAACTGTGGTGATGAAAATCATCACTGTGAAGATTTCACGGAAGGAAAAATATTTATCTATGGTTGTGGTAAACCAAACACATACAAACCTCAATGTTCAAATAGCAAGTCTCGTTACTCGAAAAACTCAAAGGCTACAGAAATCACAAACTCAAACATAAGTAGTTGAGATATTACCGGCTAGCTCCGATAACGATGCGACTAGCACTGTTCAGACTTCACAGTCTCCAGAACTGTTAAAATTTCAGTGAACCAAAAACCACAGGGAAAAGCGTAAGAGGATATTAAATGAATCTCCAGTTATTCCAAAATGTAATGGAGGTCTACACAGCGGAAACGCAACTCTTACAAACGGTTGAAAGATACAAAGAAATTTTCAGGCATGCTTAACCAACGAACCGATATCATTTCGTTACGAAAATCAACGTTAATAAACGAAACAAAGTCATTTCGTTTCGTTTATTAACGTTAAGAACGTCTTTGTCTTTGTTTCGTGACTTTGTTTCGTTTATTAACGTTAATTATCGTAAAGAAATGATATCGGTTCGTTGGTTAAGCATGCCTGGAAATTTTTAAATTCTTCCATTGTTTATGATGGTTCTGATATGCGATTTTATACAAAAGCTGAATTTCTCGAATTTAGAAATATTTCAGCGAGCATAGGAATAGCTAGATTATGTTTATATGCCCGGAAAGTCAACGAAGAATATTTCACACACATAACCAGCAGCTTGAAGCGAAAAGATTACATACACATATGTATTTAGTCAGCAGATAAGAGCGACGAAGAGAAACAATCACACATCACGTATCATCAGCTAATGCGGCAGTTACCCACCGACGTGTGCCGTACGTAAGGACGTTTGTCGTACGAAGCACGTTTGACCGAGCTCTCAAGCCCGTAGGAATCAATGTGTGCGTCTGTGTACGTGTACATAACATATTTGTGTGTGTATTGTTTACAGATAAGCACTGTTGCCATTGACCATTTTGCATGCATGCTTATGGAAACATCAACTTTTTCCAATTTAATTTTTGATATTGTAAAAGGCCGGAATACATATTAAATAAGTATAAATAGATAAAATATTTATAATCAGCACTTTTACATAATTATTTCGAATTATTTTCACAATTTTTCAAACCTTAATTAGGCGCTTTTGCATAAAATTGCAAACCGTCAAAAATTAGCGTACAAAAGTTTACTAGGCAACTCTGTCTAGTGAGAGAGCGATCAGCTGACACGTTCTTACGGAAAAAATCAAAATTGTTTTGATTTCTACGTTCCGGGCTACGTACGTACGGGCGTTGCACGTCGGTGATTTTTCGTTTACATTGCACACTCATAAGATAGGTCGTGTCAGCTGACACGTTTTTTCTACGTACGTTCGTGAGTAACCACGGCTTAAGAGCAGAAGCTGTTACTCACACATACACACGCATATAGCTAGAAGAAAAACATAAACATGTACATATGTATGTAGCTATATAACCAAGTATGATATGCAACTGTTCCAGAAAGAATGTTCGTGAAAAGTCTAGACCTTAGGAGAAGTAGGCTAACTGCGAGTATAAAAGCAGCGTGGTGCAAGCGATAATCGATCAGTTTTGATTTTAACACGCTATAGTAAAGTACGCGATAATTGTAATTGTGAACTATTCTAAATAAAGAACGTTTTTTTATACTGAATATTTGAGTTATTTATTCAACAGTTCAGAGATTCGAACGTAAACAGAAGCTGCAGTCAGGAATTTCGTAAAAATTACAAAGTTACAATATTTGCAGAAAAAGTATTAGGTAGTAGGCCACAGAAGAGTTGTTATCATCAAGTATAAATCATTCCGGGTTCAACATCTCTATTAAGCTCGTATATGTATGTAAGGATATTTGAACTGCGCCAACAAAGCTCGAAAAAAAATGATTGTATAATATATATATATAATTTTTTTTTGTAATGTTGTTTTTTGAATAACATGTTTATCCTTATTACATAACTGATACAATTGAGTTTCAATAGAGATAAGTATAAAATTGTGTCACATCATATAAATAAATGAATAATGCAAAATAATATAAAATTTACGAAAGTTAAGTTTAAATGCAAGTAATGAGTATCCAGACACTAATAATAATTCGAGGCACCAATTTTAATAGTTATCGTTTTTTATGTGGGTCGAAAAAGTTCAGGTCAAAAAATTTTCCTAGACAAAGAATCATTTTTCAAAAAAATTCACATATAACAGTAAAATCCGGAATTTAATCTTAAATAAAAGTCCGGTCACAATACCGAAAGAATGGATCATCCAAATCAAAAGAATATTTTACCAATCGGTAATACAGGTTTTAAGTCTGTAGGGACTAGAAATTTGACATCGAAAAACCATAACCAGCTTTAATTATTCTATATCTATACTTTTCTATATTAAATTTGCACCTCTTTGTTCGCTTTAAATTTGGATCAAATTGAGATATTACATTGAAATTTGACACACCGCTTTCTATTGACACAAGAAGGATTCTGTAAAAGAAAAGATTCCTTTCATTCTGTCCCTTAAAAGTATCAAATTGAGATATTACATTGAAATTTGACACACCGCTTTCTATTGACACAAGAAGGATTCTGTAAAAGAAAAGATTCCTTTCATTCTGTCCTTTAAAAGTAACAGTCCGGATTAACTAATTTTGGGACTTTAAAGTTAAAAGTCCGAAATCCATTTTTCAGAAGGACTTTTGTTGTTAACGGAATAACAGTTTAGGCCCCTGATTAATTCACCAAACTATGGTGCCAAAACTTTCGGAATGCCTGAACTTTTCTTGTATTTATTTATGCATATGTGGCTGACATTAGATTTGCCTACACTTAAGCGAAACAAAGGAGTATAAAAAATTATGTTGCATATATTTTATCAACTTTTTTATATATGGATTGAGCTTTTACGATTAGCTCTTTGAGTTGTCATACCTGGGTATCTAAAGTCGGGTTGACAGCCAACGCAGATAAGACGGATATGGTCTTATTTACTAAGAGGTACAAGGCCCCAAATTGGACCATGCCTAAGTTAGGAGGGGTGACCTTGCAGGAAAATCTTGCGCAAAATATCTAGGAATCATCCAGACAGTAAGTTGTTGTGGAAGCTCAACGTGGAGGAGAGAGTGAAGAGAGTATACGTGGGGTTTATAGCCCTCTCTTTCTCATTGGGTATTTACAGCGATTCTAAACCCTATCCTATGCTATGGAGTTATTGTTTCCACCAAGCAAAAAAGAACCTACCTCAAATAATTAGAGGGGGTATGCAGGCTACCAATGCTTAGCTTTTCGAGAGCCCTGCAAACAACCCCAATGACAGCACATTCCACCTGCAGGCCTGGTAGCAAAGAACATAGCGTCTACAACTGCAACGAGGCTTAGTGCCTTTAAGCAGCTTAAGAGCAGACCATACGGCCATAATAGTATAGCGTCATTAGTCACAGTACGAACACACTATCTGATTTCCTATCTTCCCTTCGAGGGGGCTCTTAAACCCACAGTAGAAGTGAATGGTTGGTGCAAGGATGCTTAAATGGCGTACGAGACGATACACGTGAACACAAATGGGTCCAAAGTAGTGGAAGGATTAGGTTTTGCGGTATACTGTGCGGATACGGAAATAGACAGATCCTACAAGCTGTCAGACCACTGTAGAGTTTTCCAAGTGGAAGTAAGCCGTAACCAAAGCAGTAGAAACACTGGAAGAGAATAGCTTAAACTGCAGCCGTGTTAACTTTTATATTGACAGTCAAGCAGCAATTAAAGCAATAATCTCGCATAGCACAGCATCTAAAAGTGTGTTGGAGTGTAAGTAATCCCTGTAAAGAATAGGGACGGGGAAAAGCATATATCTATATTCTGTCCCAGAGCAGATGTACCAGCTAAAAAGGGCGCATCCCTTGAAGCTTGCTCCGTAGACGTCCCAATTAGATTGGGCGAGATTAAGGGAAGACCAGAGGGGCACATGATCGGCCAAATCTGTGTCCCCTAATAGCTGGAGCCTTAACCTGGCGAGCGGAACATGCTCATCTGTTTCTTATTGCAGTTCGCACTTCCCACATCTGCTGTTACTGGCGAGGCTTAACTTATCAGCATGTGACGCCAGAAGGCAGTGTCCATCGTGAGCCTTAAGTCTTCCCTCATCAGAGATATGACACACTTTGTGAGTCTGATATCGTAGGATTTGCACATAATCTTGGAAACCTTGATTAAAAATGAAGTGGGATCGATAAATTAGCGAGAAAGTGTGGGTTACAATACACATTTTCTTTCTGTGTAATAATTTTGTATGGGGTTATTGTATAAATAAGTGGCCGAAGTAGAAAATGTGGACAATTTTATCACGAATAAAATAAATGTTTAACTTTTCATGTACTACCTAGGATTCCCGAGATATTGATTAAAATACATAACAATATATTTTTTTGCATAACTTTGCAAAAAATATTCGCACGAACATGCAAACTTAAACTTAAGCTTTTATTAACGAACTGCTACTCTTCCATGCGAATAAGTGAAGCGCGTTAGTCTTCCATGAGATCGACGAAATATTTTCCCTATTAGGCATAAAAATGAATGTGTGTGTTTGATCCGTGGGGATCCAAAGTACAAAACCGATCTTGACCATATATTCACAGTGGGTTCGCGTCGACACCCGGTATTTTTGTTGCTATATACAATTTTTAAAAACTGAGTGGTGCCAGCCCCCTATTAGGAAATATCTAAATTCGTTATATCTCCGTAATATTTGAAGCAGTTATCCAATAGTTGGTATAGAAAATCCAAATGCCAAAAAAATTAGGTGCCAGAGGTAGAGGGAGTAAAAATCAAAGTGGAAGTGCAGGTCGAAAAAAGAAGTAAAGTTTAAGCATATTTGATGTTATAGAAAGTATTAGAGGGAAGGGACGTACACTTTTCAAATATAGGACAGGACGACGTCTGTCGGCTACGCTAGTGTAGCTATAAAGAAGGTACGATCATTTTCAATGTTTAAAGTATGTATTAATTTAATGTTATGTTTGTGTGTTCGAACAAATATCCATGAAATGGTGATAATAATTGCGCATCGCATTTGTAACGCATCGCCGCTTTATTGCATTTCATTGCACGTCATTATGTCACTAACAGCGCCAAAGCATTACTACCACTAAGTATGAACTACATTCAACAATAAAAACAGCAACAGCAGCAAAAACAACAGTAGCTGTCACAAAAAAAATGGGCACACATGATTGACATTCCTTGTTGATTGATTGAACAACTCGCCCGCAGGCATTGAGGATCATTCAATCCATCGCTTCCACCTGACAGCCCATTACATTAATGACTGAACCAATGGACGATCAATCGATGCGCTCCAGCATCTGCTCGTGGTTTAGCTCAAGTATCCTTTTTTATTCCAGGAGTGCAGAGGAAAGGTTTGCAGAAAATACAAATTGTTTTTTGCAAACTTTAAAGAAGAGTTAAATAATTGTGTGGTATTGCTGTTATTTAATGTGCACAATCTTTGGTCACCATCACAATAATTAACATCTTGAATGGTAAAAAGTCTAAAAAGACTGAACTACAGTATTCGCCCTGCTAATTAAAGGAGGGCAATTAATTTTTCGAAGATTACTACTTGATTGAAAAGCATGATATGTGTATCTGCTTGGATCTCTCTGTAGATTCTAAGCAAGCTCACAAAATTTGAAATTGCAATGCAATAATCGAACCCAATCTTAAAAGTTTACAGAAAGCAATCTACTAAAAGGAAAGTGTACTCTCAAAAAAAAAAAAAAAAAAATCTGAAAACTAGCGACTGCTAGATTCTTGAAACTAAGAACTTACTTCAGAAGCTCATGAGGATGCAGCATAAAGGAAACAAGTTTCCGATAGGCGGTTCAGAGACAATGGAAAGATGGTCCGAATTTGGAAATTTTGCTTTCAAGTTTTCAAAGTTTTCTTTCTTACTTATGAAAAAGTTACGTTAAAATGGAAGGAATGTATGGAAGAAAATGCTCACCTCCGATAAATTTTGCGTAAGACCTTGAGCTTATATCGATTTTCTTACGTAATTGTTCATGTTTTTATAAAAAAAAAATAGCGAAAGTTATCCAAATTTCATTTCTGGAAAAATGTATCAATTTTTTTCAATGTACGGATTGGTAGTTTTTAGTCAGTTTGAAGTTTTCATAAAGTATAAAAAAAAAATCTCAAATTAATGATTTTGGAGCGAAACCCCAACGATTATTTTGGCTAAACGGAGCGCAAAACTAAATTTTAAGGAAGGTTACCAAAGCTCAGTTTTAAAAAAATCTTAAGTCTAGTTATAAGGACTATTTGCACGCCGACAAGACCTTATTTATACTTACGTTTTGTAACAAACAATAGCAAAAATAATAGCAACCTTAAATAATTACTACAAAATTAGAAGATATACTGTTTATAAAAATAAGTAGAATAAATGTAAAGATAAATATGGGAATGTGTCCGGTGAAAAGAGTTACGTATAAGAAAACGTTTCTGCGAATATTTTGGAACTAGAAATTTGCTTTCGGGTCCCTGGAGTGTGTTGGTAGCGTGCTCCGCCTACTACATCGAAGATCCTGGGTTCAAGTCCAAAAATTAGGAACACGTTTTTTCAATCAGAACAAAGCTTTTCTAAGCGGGATCGCGCCTCAGCAGTGATTTGGTAAACACTCCGAGTGTATTTCTGCCTTGAAATCAACCTTGCAGATGCCGTTTGAGGTCGGCGTTTAAACATGTAGGTCCTGTCCCGCCAATTTGTAAGGAAAACAAGTAAGGAAAGCTAAGTTCGGGTGTAACCGAACATTACATACTCAGTTGAGAGCTGTGGTGACAACATAAGGGAAAATAACCATGTAGGAAAATGAACCGAGGGTAACCCTGGAATGTGTTTGTATGACATGCGTATCAAATGGCAGGTATTAAAGAGTATTTTAAGAGGGAGTGAGCCATACTTCTATAGGTGGACGCTTTTTAGGGATATCGCCATAAAGGTGGATCAGGGTTGACTCTAGAATTTGTTTGTACTATATGGGTATCAAATGAAAGGTGTTAGTGAGTATTTTAAAAGGGGTGATCCTTAGTTCCATAGGTGGACGCCGTTTCGCGATATCGCCATAAAGGTGGACCAGGGGTGACCCTAGAATGCGTTTGTACAATATGGGTATCAAACGAAAGGTGTTAATGAGTATTTTAAAATGGCGTGGGGCTTAGTTTTATAGGTGGACGCCTTTTCGAGATATCGCCAAAAAGGTGGACCAGGGGTGACTCTAGAATGCGTTTGTACAATATGGGTATCAAACGAAAGGTGCTAATGAGTATTTTAAAATGGCGTGGGACTTAGTTCTATAGGTATACGCCTTTTCGAGATATAGCCATAAAGGTGGATCAGGGTTGACTCTAGAATTTGTTTGTACTATATGGGTATCAAATGAAAGGTGTTAGTGAGTATTTTAAAAGGGGTGATCCTTAGTTCCATAGGTGGACGCCGTTTCGCGATATCGCCATAAAGGTGGACCAGGGGTGACCCTAGAATGCGTTTGTACAATATGGGTATCAAACGAAAGGTGTTAATGAGTATTTCAAAAGGGCGTGGGGTTTAGTTCTATAGGTGGACGCCTTTTCGAAATATTCCCATAAAGGTGGACCAGGGGTGACTCTAGAATGTGTTTGTACTATACGGGTCCCAAATTAAAGGTATTAATGAGGGGTTTAAAAGGGAGTGGTGGTAGTTGTATAGGTGGTCGTCTTTTCGAGATATCGGCATAAAGGTGGACGAGGGGTGACTCTAGAATGCGTTTGTACAATATGGGTATCAAACGAAAGGTGTTAATGAGTATTTTAAAATGGCGTGGGGCTTAGTTCTATAGGTGGACGCCTTTTCGAGATATCGCCAAAAAGGTGGACCAGGGGTGACTCTAGAATGCGTTTGTACAATATGGGTATCAAACGAAAGGTGTTAATGAGTATTTTAAAATGGCGTGGGACTTAGTTCTATAGGTATACGCCTTTTCGAGATATAGCCATAAAGGTGGACGAGGGGTGCCTCTAGAATGCGTTTGTACAATATGGGTATCAAACGAAAGGTGTTAATGAGTATTTTAAAATGGCGTGGGGCTTAGTTTTATAGGTGGACGCCTTTTCGAGATATCGCCAAAAAGGTGGACCAGGGGTGACTCTAGAATGCGTTTGTACAATATGGGTATCAAACGAAAGGTGCTAATGAGTATTTTAAAATGGCGTGGGACTTAGTTCTATAGGTATACGCCTTTTCGAGATATAGCCATAAAGGTGGACGAGGGGTGCCTCTAGAATGCGTTTGTACAATATGCGTATAAAACGAAAGGTGTTAATGAGTATTTTAAAATGGCGTGGGGCTTAGTTTTATAGGTGGACGCCTTTTCGAGATATCGCCAAAAAGGTGGACCAGGGGTGACTCTAGAATGCGTTTGTACAATATGGGTATCAAACGAAAGGTGTTAATGAGTATTTTAAAATGGCGTGGGGCTTAGTTCTATAGATGGACGCCTTTTCGAGATATCGCCATAAAGGTGGACCAGGTGGACACCTTTTCGAGATATCGCTATAAAGGTGGACCAGGGGCTCTAGAATGTGTTTGTACGATATGGGTATCCAACTAAAGGTATTAATGAGGGGTTTAAAAGGGAGTAGTGGTAGTTGTATAGGTGGTCGTCTTTTCGAGATATCGGCGTAAAGGTGGACCAGGGGTGACTCTAGAATGCGTTTGTACAATATGGGTATCAAACGAAAGGTGTTAATGAATATTTTAAAATGGCGTCGGGCTTAGTTCTATAGGTGGACGCCTTTTCGAGATATCGCCATAAAGGTGGACCAGGGGTGACTCTAGAATGCGTTTGTACAATATGGGTATCAAACGAAAGGTGCTAATGAGTATTTTAAAATGGCGTGGGACTTAGTTCTATAGGTATACGCCTTTTCGAGATATCGCCATAAAGGTGGACCAGGGATGACTCTAGAATACGTTTGTACAGTAGAAATCTTGGCAGGAATACTGTTCGTGGTATTATATATATAAATAAATTAGCGGTATCCAACAGATGATGTTCTGGGTCACCCTGGTACACATTTTGGTCAACATCTGGAAAACGCCTTCACATATACAACTACCACCACTCCCTTTCAAAAGCCTCATTAATACCTTTAATTTGATACCCATATCGTACAAACACATTCTAGAGTCACCCCTGGTCCACCTTTATGGCGATATCTCGAAAAGGCGTCCACCTATAGATCTAAGGCCCACTCCCTTTTCAAAAGACTGAATAACACCTTTCATTTGATACCCATATCGTACAAACAAATTCTAGAGTCACCCCTGGTCCACCTTTATGGCGATATCTCGAAACGGTGCCCCCTATGGAACTAATGACCACCCCCTTTAAAATACTCATTAACACCTTTAATTTGATACTCATATCGTACAAACAAATTCTAGAGTCACCCCTGGCCCACCTTTATGCCGATATCTCGAAAAGGCGACCACCTATACAACTACCACCACTCCCTTTTAAAACCCTCATTAATGCCTTTAATTTGTACCCATATCGTACAAACACATTCTCGAAAAGGCGTCCGCCTATAGATCTAAGGCCCACTCCCTTCTAAAATACTCATTAACACCTTTCATTTCAACGGTTTTTTATTTCGCCCTGCAGAACTTTTTCATTTCATTCTACTTAATGTGGTAGGTGTCACACTCATTTTACAAAGTTTTTTTCTAAAGTTATATTTTGCGTCAATAAACTAATCCAAATACCATGTTTCATCCCTTTTTTCGTATTTGGTATAGAATTATGGCATTTTTTTCGTTTTTGGTAATTTTCGATATCGAAAAAGTGGGCGTGGTCATAGTAGGATTTCGGAAATTTTGCATACCAATACAAAGTGAGTTTAGATAAGTACGTGAACTGAGTTTAGTAAAGATATATCGATTTTTGCTCAAGTTATCTTGTTCACGGCCGAGCGGAAGGGCAAACGGTCGACTGTGTATAAAAACTGGGCGTGGCTTCAACCGATTTCGCCCTTTTTCACAGGAATAAGTTATCGTCCCAGAAACTAAGCCCCTACCAAATTTCACAAGGATTGGTAAATTTTTGTTCGAATTATGGCATTAAAAGTATCCTAAACAAATTAAATGAAAAAGGGCGGAGCCACGCCCATTTTGAAATTTTCTTTTATTTTTCATTTTGTTGCAGCATTCATTACTGGAATGTATTAATTACTTGAATGTTGACATAATTTACTTATATACTGTAAAGATATAAATTTTTTTGTTAAAATTTGATTTAAAAAAAAAAAAATTTTTTTTAAAGTGGGCGTGGTCGTTTTCCGATTTTGATAATTTTTATTAAGCATATATATAGTAATAGGAGTAACGTTCCTGCCAAATTTCATAATGATATCTTCAACGACTGCCAAATTACAGCTTGCAAAACTTTTAAATTACCTTCTTTTAGAAGTGGGCGGTGCCACGCCCATTCTCCAAAATTTTACTGATTTTATATTCTGCGTCATAAGTTCAATTAACCTACCAAGTTTCATCGCTTTATCCGTCTTTGGTAATGAATTATCGCACTTTTTCGGTTTTTCGAAATTTTCGATATCGAAAAAGTGGGCGTGGTTATAGTCCGATTTCGTTCATTTTAAATAGCGGTCTGAGATGAGTGCTCAGAAACCTACATACCATATTTCATCAAAATACCTGAAAATTTACTCAGGTTATCGTGTTAACGGACGGACGGACGGACGGACATGGCTCAATCAAAATTTTTTTTGATCCTGATGATTTTGATATATGGAAGTCTATATCTATCTCGATTCCTTTATACCTGTACAACCAACCGTTATCCAATCAAAGTTAATATACTCTGTGAGCTCTGCTCAACTGATTATATTTAAAGAGAGCACGACGCAAATTGGAAGAGAATCTCGCCCTAAATTCTCTTATGAGTTTCTTCTATATTTAATAATTTTTTTTTGCAAAGAAATTTGTTTTTGCCGTAACGTGACATTCTTCAAATACGCTGTCGATTGATTATCTTGAGATATTCAGAATTTTAAAATAAAATAAAGAAACCACATAAGTCTTAATTTCGAAACTGGCACCAAGGGCAGAAAAATATATAAAAGCTTGAAGTCTTTCCACAAAAACTCTGAACTTACAACCTTACTCCCATCATTAAAAAGAGAGAACTGAGAGTCTAGTGGTATGAGGGCTAGTAAATTTCAATCATCGAAGCCTCTTCCAGAGATAAAAACCATGTAATTGTTGTTATACTGTCCAAAGATCAGTGATAGTGTTTTGGAAATAAGGTCGGAGCATACATTTGGACATAGCTACAAACATACATATTTACATAAGGTCAATGCGTGTTAACTTCATTTGTTTTATCGATTACTGCAAACAGACATACATATAAATATACTCAAGTCTGTACATTACACTCCTCTTGTGATTATTTGTTTACTTGCATGTTAAGCACTCATCATTGTTGCCTTCAATGGTTGCAAATCTATCATCCCTGCACCTTAGGCACTTTATAATACCTTAATGCCTCTCAAATCATTCCTGTCACCTCCTTTTGTTAAGACGGTGGTTGTGAAGATAGAAAAAATTTAGAGCACCTACGGCCTACAGCAAATTGACTTAAAGATTTTAGAGATTAGCATAAAGACCAGTGAGCGCAACCGTAGGAAGATGAGTTGTGCAATTTATGTAACTATGCGCATACAAGGTCCTGGCCGGGAGGACAAAAAGGCAGGGACGTAGTCCCCTTCGTAGGCCAGAAACTCATGATTGAGTTTAAAAACAACTTTAAACTCAAAGTAAAACACTGTAGTACATATAATATATGTAGTTCAAATATTGAAGTACAAGTACAGTGCTTGTAAGTACTCAATAGGAAATATGCTTAATAAAAATACTTGGCCGTCCATCAGATAACGCCAGTCGATTCTTCGCTGACGTAACTGGCACCAATTTTTAACACCAAGGAAAATTAAATAGTTTTCCATCGTGTCCTCCCAGCAGCTTCCGATAGGAATACTTTTTTAGCTGGAGCATCATCTTTTATTCGCATAACGTGTCCTAGCAAGCGTAGCTGCTGTCTTTTAATTCGCTGGACCAAATTGATGTCTGCGTAGAGCTCGTACAGCGCATCATTAAATCTTCTTCGGTACTCGCCATCGCCAACGCGTGAGACTTTTCTCTCGAACACTCTGCACCATATATCAGGAGGAGCTCGATAAGTGACTTGTGGATCATGATTTCCGTTTGCCGAGGGATGACTGTAGTTTTCAGTTACCTAGCCAGCCAAAGAAGCATTTATTGAAAAGAGTGATTCTTCGCTGGATTTCGTGGATGATGTTTTTGCTTCTGTTTATGCTGATTCCCAAACTATTACTGTTTCGAATCTATAGCTGCCAATCATGGCGTGGCTTACAAGCCTCAAATGCGCTGATCTTTTGCCCTATGACACCAAGTACTTCGTTTTATCCTCATTCACCATCAAACTCATATTTTCCGTCGCTTTTTTCAGTTTGAAGTAAGTAGATCTTAGAGCGCGGGTGTTCGAACTGATGAATATTGATCCAGAACGGTAAATTCTGCAGCTAGTTAGATTTTCACGTCTTTTAGTTTCCAACGGTTCAGTAAAAACCTTCCCAATTCTGACTAAGCTGAAAGCGTTGCTCAACGGCATTCTGCACAGCTGTTTAAGTTTTGCGGGGAAGTCAAAGTGAGATATATAGGCAGATTCGTACTGTTGTTGTTGTTGTAGCGAAAAGGGATAAAGACACTTCTCAAAGGTTTTGGGGAGTGTTATCGATATTGATAGTCCTTTGCGGGATATAATTCCGGTACATTCCGGTAAGAAGCACTAATATTGTACAATCCCGACCATCTCGGGAACGATCTCATATGACCACATTTAACCACCGCCGCCACCCTCCAGACCCATGACGAACTTGCGGTCGCCAGAATAGCGCCTGCTAAGGAAATAGGTGGGGTTGACAATTGGGCGAAGCTATAAATTCCGCTGACAGCGCCTTGGATCATTTGGGTATTTTAGTCGCCTTTCATGTACAGGCGAATCTGAGTTTCAATTCTTTTTTCGCTAGTTTTTTCCAAAATTCGGCGCTTAGTCAAGACCAGAGACCCAATTCAGTTGAAATTATTTAAGATAATTCAAGTAGCAAAGGAAACAACTGACATTCGTGCCAAAACAGTTTGTACTTATGTATGAGAAATCGCAAACCCATCCTCAGTTTCATGTGGTATTTTTATTGGTGGTTACTAGCGTCTTACATTTCTGCAGTAAAAAACATTTATATTTGCATTCAAAACAAATTTTCTTTTTTAAATTGGAGGTCCTTGCCTATTTTGACTGAGCTTATGATGTTTCTCAACGTCATTTTGCACAGCCGTATAAGGTTTGGGGGGAAACTAAATTCATACCTAGCGGCATATAGGCATCTCTTCTTCGCGCTGTCTAAGGCAGCTTCAAAATCGACGAAGAGTTGATGTGTGTCAACTCTTTTTTCGTAGGTTTTTCCAAAATTTGGCGCATAGTGAAAATCCTGTCGATGTTAAATTTACCAGGTCTAAACCCGCACTTATAAGAGCCAATCAGATGATTCACGATGGGCTTCAATCTTTCGCACAATACATTTGATACGACCTTACATGAGATATTAAGAAGACTGATTCCGCGATAGTTGGCGCTATTTGCAGGATCCCCTTTCTTGTGGATTGGGCAAAGAACACCTAAATTCCAACCGTCGGGCATACACTCACCCGACCATATTTTGCAAACGAAGCTGACGCAGGCGCCTTACCAACTCCTCGCCACCGTATTTGAGTAGCTCCGCATGCAATCCAATCTTTGATCAGCTATTGTCACTAAATTATGGACGAAAATTGTAAGATTGTCAACGGCATTAGCCGAAATTCCACTATTTTCCCATTTGAACTAATAGTAATGGTTACCATGTTAGTCATGTCAAAACCGAGTTAGTGAATAGTAAAATCGTTATGGTAAGCGAAAAATCGTGAATTAAAACCTCGTTAAAATTTGGTTAATTCCAACACTGTCGCTTCGCTCTGCAAGTAATCTAAATTGATTAGAAAATTGAGCTGCTCATTTGTGCAATTCCAAGAGAATGTTGGTGTTTACTCTCAAACTCAAAAGTGAAGATTCTGCCTTGCCAATCACTCTTAAGGTGTCGTTATCTGAAAAACTTTGATTATATGTCTTGTTGTTACTATTTTACCCTAGGATTCGACCATGGCTTTTGTGTGTAATCTACTACTAGTAATCTACCAGGTTTTTAACATTTATTTTGAAGAAATTTTACATTTATTTAATAAAATGGGAAAAATTTCAACAACGTGTCATCAGGACGGACAAGGCGACAGCTCTTTCGATTATACTTTCAAAGCCTTTTCTGCCGGAATTGGGATATTAACCCGCACTCCTAGGATGGTTGAACTATTAGAAACGCTCAAGGCATGACGTGACTGAATGCACGAGCACACAGCTCTGTATTAAAACGTTAGGTTTCGCCCGAACTTAAACTTCCTTACCCGTGCACTTCTAAAATTAAAACATACGATCTCGTTAAATAATAAAATAATTAAAAAAATTTTAAGTTAAACGATTTTATTGAAAACAATATTTACATGAAGTAATAATAATACGAAAAGGTAGAAAATAATTAGGTAGGTCCTAGGTACTAGTCCTCACACTCCTCATCAATCTAGGGCGTTAATCAGACAATTAAATAAAGCGTTGGGCGCGTGAAATTTCTAAAAATGTGAGGCGTATCATAACCTGATTAAGGCTCAGTTGGTCTTATATATGACTATCAATATTGTCTGATCAACGCCCTAGATTGATAAGTAGTGTGATGACTAGTACCTAGGACATAACTAATTATTTTCTAGATTTTCGTATTATTATTATTTCATGTAAGTATTGTTTTCAATAAAAACGTACTAAAATTTTTTTTGAATTATTTTATTTTCAAGTTTTAAGTCTTTATTTAGTTGCCTATTATTTCTCATTATTTTTAGTTCATTTAGTGACTCATTACTACACGAATTCTTTCCTGACAATTTGTTACAATCTAAGTCCTCAATACGTAATCCTTCCAAAGACTTTACTCGACTCTGCGCCACGTATGCTTGTCCCTCCTCGAAATCCAAAATATTTTGATGTCACTTCTACGGGACAATATGTAATATTTTTCCAAATATGAGCCAAATCGGACATCATAGGTCGCTTTAAATTTTTTTGAATATCTCGATCCTTGCGCCACCTAGCGGCGATTTTTTCACAGGCCGTTTTCTATTCTTGCATGTATTATGTGTTCCAAATAAAAACAAAATCGGACCACAAATACGATTTTTTGAAATATTTCGATCCATGCGTCACCTATCAGAGTTTTTCTTTCTTATTATTGCATTGTCATCGGGTTCTGAACTATATTCCAAGTTTCAAGCGTGTGGCTTATCGGTAAGTTACTAAAGTTTCAATTACAAAATTCGTGCCAACCAGCAGCGTATCAAGTCAAGCTAAATAAAACCCTTTAAAAATACAAAATACTTCTATCGCCATACATATAAGTATCAGGAACGGTTTAATTTGAAAGTATGATAGACATTTCTGAAACAGCAAAACAGCTGATCTTTTATCACAGCAGGAAATTTGTATTCAGCACAAAGCAATGTACATAGTGTGACGAATATGAGTGACACTAAGTGATACTCACATCCCTAGTCTGATGCTAAGTAAATGAAGTCACAACAACAATAAAGCAGACAGTCACTTGTATCTACATTAACGAATAAATCATTATGTCTACACATATGTACGTACACGCAGCAGAGAAGAGATGCACAAACACATGCAGATATCTGAGATGCTCCCAAAAGTATGCAATTGCGATTGTGGAAGTGTCGCTCACAAATACAAGCATATGAGAAGCTAAATATGCTGTAGTTATAATTATATGGCGGTCACTAAGTAAATTCTGGAAGTGCCTAGAAGATGCCACGAGGAAATAACAGAGTATAAAAGCACCAGCGGTAGAGGCGCTACAAGCAGTTTCGATTAAGACGCTATCTAGCGAGCAATAGCAGTATTATTTTGAAGGTCAGTTTCATTTGAGCTATCAATCAGTTTGGTTATTAAGCAAGCTATTCGTTGCAAAGTATAAGTGTTATTGTGAAGTAATTTAATAAAGGCCATTTTTCCATTATTCAATATTGGAGTTATTTATTCAACAGTTTAGCGATACGAACGTTGGCAGAAGATTGCAAATAAGGGGAATTGCAGTAAGTTCGTTACAATTGGTGTCACAAGAGGAATTGTTGAATAAATTCCGAAGACTTCGAATACAACTTGGACATGCCAAAGTTAAGTGAATTGAAGATCCAGAAACTGTAGATGGAGTTGGAGAGCCGTAGATTGAATACAACGGACATTAAACTGGAACTTCAGGAACGACTACGACAGGCAATGGAATTAGAAGGAATTGACGTGGAAGAGTATGACTTTCATCTTGATGGCGAGGAAACAACAAAAATGGAAGAGACAGTTACGCAGACAGTTACGAGCACATACTTGAACATGAATTTGGCTGCAATATCTGCTCAAACATCGACAGTGGCTTCTCAACTGGAATCGCAAAAGACAGATATAACATCTCAACTGGCATCTCAACTGGAAGAGCAAAAGACAGATATAACATCTCAACTGGCATCTCAACTGGAAGAACAAAAGACAAGTATAGTATCCCAACTGGAATCACAGGAGACACGTATAACATCTAAAATGGAAACACAGTTAGAAGAACAGAAGACATATATGGCTGAGCAGTTGAAAGCACAAGAATCTCGCATATCTTCGCAACTGTCAGAACAGGAAGCAAGGGTATCATGAAAACTGGAAGCGCAGGATGCAAAAATCGCTCAATTTCAGACAGAAGTGGATGATTTGAAAGGTCGTATGGAGCAGTTACAACTAAATCGCCCAGCTGTTTCAGCAAGCAATCCGAAGGGAACGACACCATCCTTTGACGGTTCTGTTCCTTTCCAGGTCTTCAAGCTACAGTTTGAGAAGACCGCAGCAGTGAACAACTGGAATACGGAAGATAAAGTTGCTGCACTGTTCGTGGCATTGAAGGGCCCAGCAGCCGAAATCCTACAGACGATTCCCGAAGGAGAGCGGAACAACTATGAAGCATTGATGGCTGCTGTGGAACGACGTTATGGAAGCGCGCATAGAAAGCAGATACATAGACTTTGCAGGAGTTTGCGTCAAATGTCGAAAGGTTTGCACATTTGGCGAATGCCAACGCACCCGTGGAATACACCGAAAGGTTAAAAATTCAGAGCTTTATAAATGGCATACGGGTCGTCGAAACGAAGCGAGCCACATACGCAAACCCAAAGCCGACATTTGCAGAAACGGTATCACATGCATTAACTCAGGAAACTGCCTCACTATTGAGTAAACCAGCAATCAAAGCACGATGTTTGGAAGTAGAAAGGCCAGAGTGGGTAGATGCAATATTAGAGGTGCTGAAAGGATCGCAAAAGCGGAGTGGAAGAGTTACCAAATGCTTCAAATGTGGGAAGCCTGGCCATATTGCACGTCATTGCGATCTTGGTCCTAATAGTTCCAACAATGTGGGTGGCCGTAAACGCAAAGCTGGAGGAGATGAGCAAGAGCGTGTCAGATATAAAGAACGAAAACTTGCCCCAGCTATTGAATGTCCTGTGATATCTGTGTCGCAAATTGGAAGAAAATCGAGCAGTCTTACCGTCAAAGGAAAGCTGGATGGCAAGGAGTGTGTACTGACTGTAGATAAGAGCGCATCTCATTCCTTAATCCGATCTGACTTGGTTAACAGGAGAGTAAAACCCTTACCTGGAGCAGGGTTGCGTACGGTCACTGACGAGTATAACCAAGTCCAAGGAGAAATCGTATGTGAGGTATCAATTGGAAAGGTCATGGTTTTACACAAATTCATTGTGGCGGAGATCGTTGTAGAAGTCATATTGGGAGTGGACTTCTTGGTTGACCATGACATCAAGATCGATCTGCAGAGAAGGGTGATGCGTTATAAGAACCAGGATATACCACTTAACTTCAGTTTGCAGAAAAAGTTCAGTAGTAATCGAGTACTGGTGGAAAAGACTCGACAAAGACCACGAAAGTCAAAGGCAAAAGTTGATAGATCGAATGGGCCAAATAAAGCAAAATCAAAAGTACCTGCGAGAAAAACACTGGCATTGACAAGACTTAATGGACTCACAAAACCGAAGCAACGAATTTCCCAGAAAGAATGCGAGGGTACTTTCAAGCCAGAGCGCACTATTGTTGTGAAACGTGGGAACGATAGTGATTATGCGAGCCAATCCGCCAAGCGCAAGCTCTACGAAGTAGTTCATTGACCCAGCAACAGAATGCGAGGGAACGATCCAGGATAATGAGTAGTAAGATGAAACACAGGTACGACAAGGAAAATAATTCGGAAGGTTTCCGAGAGGGAGATTTGGTACTGCTATACAACCCTCACCGGCGGAAAGGTGTTCCATCCAAGTTTCGGTGCAGTTGGGAAGGCCCGTACAAAGTTGTGAAGACGATCAGTGATGTCATCTACAGCATACAAGCAATTGGGAAAGCACGAAATAGAAGAGTGGTACATTTGGCGATGCTAGCAGCGTTTGGATCGAGCGATTTGTCTGATCGGGACGATCAGACTTAGGTGCAGGGCTGTGTGACGAATATGAGTGACACTAAGTGATACTCTCATCCCTAGTCTGATACTAAGTATATGAAGTCACAACAACAATAAAGCAGACAGTCACTTGTATCTACATAAACGAATAAATTATTATGTCTACACATATGTACGTACACGCAGCAGAGAAGAGATGCACAAACACATGCAGATATCTGAGATGCTCCCAAAAGTATGCAATTGCAATTGTGGAAGTGTCGCTCACAAATACAAGCATATGAGAAGCTAAATACGTGCATCTGTAGTTATAATTTTATGGCGGTGACTAAGCAAATTCTGGAAGCGCCTAGAAGATGCCACGTGGAAATCACAGAGTATAAAAGCACCAGCGGTAGAGGCGCTACAAGCAGTTTCGAGTAAGACGCTATCTAGCGAGCAATAGCAGTATTATTTTGAAAGTCTTCATTTGAGCTATCAATCAGTTTGGTTATTAAGCAAGCTATTCGTTGCAAAGTATAAGTGTTATTGTGAAGTACTTTAATAAAGGTCATTTTTCCATTATTCAATATTGGAGTTATTTATTCAACAGTTTAGCTATACGAACGTTGGCAGAAGATTGCAAATAAGGGGAATTGCAGTAAATTCGTTACAATAGTTTATCGGAATATCTAAGTGACAGACTTACATATGTCAAAAAAACCCACTGAGATTTAGTAAAGCAAAACAATGAATTTAGACTTCGTTTCTTTAAAACAGATGTAGGCAAGCGAAAATTATTCCATTAAGGTTTGAAATGTTAAATGAGCTTCCTAGTACTATAAAAAAGTTGAAAACTTAGAAAAAAAAGTTGTTGGAGCACTGTAAAACACTTCAAATAAGAAAAAATTTATTTTTCTTCTTTCAAGACCGATCAGCATATTGGAGCTGCCACATGACGTACCGAAAATGGTTCGCTGAATGCAAATACATACACATTAATTAAAGTTGAGGGACTGGAAACGAGCGCTTTTAAACCAATCATCCATCCGCTTCTCCTGGAGAATGTCATTTCATACAGCTAGTTCGTAGTGATTAGAATAACTTTCATTCGGAAAATAAGGATAGCTGCATTATTTATCATTGAAATATTCTGAGAAACTCTGTCTATATGACAGTTGAAGTAAAGGGGAACTTGAAAGGCGCCCTTTCCAACCCCCTTAATTGAGCAGCTCATTCCGCTGAGCTGCTAATAGTAAGCTGATTGGAATCTGATACATTTCAACTGCGTTCAAAATAAAATATAAAACATTAGAACTGAATAAATTATAACGCGAGTCTCGGAGTAGGGCAGGATTGAAAACACATGCTTTCTAACCACTCTACGAAAGATACTCAATTACTCGTCTTGTAGACCTGCCAGCTATTCTGCTGATCGGAATTCCTGCATTCCGACAGCTTACATATCGGTATCGCTACAACTAATAAAATGTATTACTTTAAGTTTTAGACTAAAGCCGTAATAGTAAATAAATTATCAAATTTATATATGGGTATGCATGTGATCATCAAATAATGAAAATCATCATTCCATTTAATTAAAATGACTATGTCGTTTTAAGTGTACCTGCATATATATACTAACAAATATTGTTATATGCTGATATGCAGAATTGGCGATGTTCAAATTGTCATCCGCAAATGTAATCACTTTTGACCAAATGGAAACCACTTGGATTGATTGGTTTCCGTTCGTTGAAGTTTCGCCATTTCCCCTCCTTTGCCATTTTCGCAGTTGCATAATCAACGCATGACCGCATCATCAGCAGTAACAGTCATACACCGCAATGCACACATTCTATCAAAAACAGAATACATGAGTATAAATAACCCAATATTTAATATTACCCTGAAGTCAAACCACAGGGTATGAAATACCTTACAAAATACAAGTCACTGGTACTTTTAACATGGGGATGTGAAACGAGAGATTTCGATTTCAAACATACCACTTGGTGCTCAACTACTTGTGTAAGATCAAAAACGATATTCATACCTGATTAAGGTAACTAGGGTCTCCGAATACCTTTTATGATGTTGGTTCAAATAGAGGAGGTATTGACAAAAAATGTAGGCAACTGGATATCACTAGATTGGTGCTCGCGGAGGTGATTCTCAGCATATCGATCTCTTGATTTGACTTCTGATCCAGTTAGGTTAGTTGGACAGTATAGACCTCACATAGACTGATTGTGTCAATTTTGTGACCAGAATTTGTTTGATGACCAAACGTAAGAACTCCAATCAGGTGTCAAGACTTATGTTATAGAATATCTCCATCTTCTTGGTAAAAAGTTTTGACCTCCCCCGCCCTTAATAGCTGGAGCCTTGACCTGGCGAGCGCAGGATACGAGCAATGAACGTTCTCCACTGTTTCTTCCTGCAGCTCGTACTTCCTACATCTGCTGTAACTTACAAGCACGCCCATCGTGAGCATATTTGACCAACTTTGTAGGTTTAATATCGTAGGATTTGCGCATGATGTTAGAAATTTTGAAGCCCCGCGCTTCTTTTCACGCCTTTCCTGCTTGATGGGTCATATTCAGCTCATGCCCCTTTTTGATTTCTCCCAAACGGATTGGGACGTCTACCGTCAATTCAGCGAGTGCTGCACCCTCCTTGCCAACTGATTGACCTTTTCGTTACCATCTATCAGTTTTTGACCGGGAACCCAGTATAGATGAATCGTCAGGCCTGAACGCAGTTTTTTCAAATTTTTTCCTTGCATTCCAGGATCCAGTGGAGTTGCTCTTAAAACTATTAAAAGAAAACAAAAAAACAAGTAAAGAAGTCTAAGTTCGGGCGAGACCTCATATTATGTACCCAGCTGTGTGCTCTTATATTTATATATTGGGGATACATTTAAAGATATATGTATCGATTTTAATGATTTGAAGGCTGAAATATACTACCTACCCAAATGCAAATATCGTCTTCTGTAATAAGGTGACTTTTGTATTAAAAGCTTTTGGGAGAGCTTAGCTAAACGGAGCAGACCAGGACTACTTAAAGTTTTTTCTTTTATTTTCGTATTTAGCACTTAGATATTTATATGAAGTAATGAAGTGACGTGCCATGGGCGTAGTCGTTAAAGCATTTTGCACAGATCGACATATAATTTCAAGAACGATAAATTTGAAAAACTGTAAAGTCGTACTAACGTCCTCTGAGTTACGGATTACAAAACTTTTAAATTTTCTTCTACTAAATGTGATCGGTGACATGCACATTTTCAAAAATTTACTAAATTTCTTTTTTGAGCTATAAAATTAACTTTCTCGCTAAGTTTTGTCATTCTGCCCATATTTGTTAATGCATTATCCTTTTTTTCGAAATTTTCGCTATGGAAAAAGCACGCATGGTTATTATTGTATTTCGACCGTTTTCAATTTTCACAAGGCGTTTATAAACTATCAAATTGTAAAATGATATCCTTAACGGTTTTTGATTTATGATAAACTTTTTTGTTCTAAATGTGGGGGTCCGCGGCTGTTTTACCAACTTTTACCAAACCTATTTTTTTCGGCATAAAGTCAACACACATATCAAGTTTCATCACACTATCGGTATTCAGTATTGAATTATTGTACTTTTTCCATTTTTCGAAATTTTCGATATCGAAAAGTGGACGTGGTTATAGCCCAATCTATTGTGTGATCAAATAAACTGGTGTACCAAATATCGTAACGATATTTTAATTTTAGATCAAGTTATCGTGTTCACGGGCGGGCAGACGAACATGGGTCAATCAAAAAACTTTTCGATGCTGACAATTTTGATATAAGAAAGTCTATATCTATCCCGATTTATTTTTGCCATTACGTACAATCGTTATCCAATCAAAGTTATAATACCCTTGTATACAAGTACACGATGGGTATAAAAACCAAGTATAGCAGTTAGAGAAGAATCACACAGCAAACAACTGAGTATCGGCTTCTGCATCAGTATGACTTTGGCTGCTGAGGTACGCATCCCAGTACCGGAAAAGCTGGGTGATAAAAAATTGGTAATTCAGACAACCTTCGGCGTATGTAGTTTTTAGGTATTATCAACAAATATAAAAATGCAATTTTTAGTAAAAATGTGTCATAGCTGGCAGTAGCGCGCCTAATCATCTATTGTAAGGCTGTTGTGTTGTACAAGACTGGCATTTTTCGGTCTAGTTTGACTTCTGGCCTAACATTTTAGCTGAAAAGTAATGTTTTTTCTCACTTGTTCAGTGATTTACTGCAGGGTAGCAGTTGGATACTCGAACCTTTTTTGGTCTGTTCTAAAGCGAGAATTGCAATTGACACCAACAACCGAGAACTGAATTTTGATTTGTGTCACAACCAAGCAAATTGGGGTGGTCGGGAAATGACATTGGTCGGACATTGACGTGCACTGATTATGGTTAAGTTAGGAAAGCGTTAACAAAAACAATAACTGCAGAGAAACCACAACAAACTACACAAAAGCAAACATACCGAACGAAAATGTGCCGAACTGACAGTTTAAGGGAGAATGTGTAACATGAAAAAAACAAAAACGCCCAAAAAATATGTTTAGCAAGTTGAAGTGCAAACGTCAACACCAACAAATTCGCATTTAACGTAACAGAGAATTATTAGCCCATGCGAGAGCATATTTATGTATGGGCGCATACTGATACCAATGCATTTGTATGTATTTATATTAAGATACTTTTGATTATTTCCATATAATTTCATATTTTTATACCTAGTTGCGTAAGCAAGCAAAAACTTCTTTGCATAAGTAATGAGACACCAAAGTGGTATTAGAAACTTAGAGGCATTTAAAACTTCAGTTACAAGTTTCTGTCACAAATAAGATGGGACGGTAGGCCATTTCATGTGCATCTGCCCGTCTACGCTAGTATAAAGTATAAGAATCTGGGTCAGATGTGATAGTTTTCGCTTTATTGTTGTCTTCTTGTCTGAGAAGGCTGAGACAACAAAGCGTTTTCAGTGCACCTGCTCACCTGCACTACGCCAAAGTTTTGGGTCAGCAGTTTAACTTCTTTCTTTACTCTGTTCCTGTAATCGCGATTGTATTACTGCGGACTATTTAAAATGCGTTTGGTCTATATTTCCATGATCAAGTTTTGGAAAGCGGTATTAGAAGAAGAAAACCGGGGCTCATTGTTACCATGAAGAGAGATTGTTTTCTTAAAAAAACGAAGGTTTAAAATAAAATTGTCAAATTTGATGTAAAAAGCCTATACAAACTAGGGATATACGCCGCCGATTTTCGTCGTTTTTTGCACGCTGCAGCCGAATGTCAAAAATATCGGCGCGGCGGCAGCGGCGGTGGCATCCGGCGCGGTACTATATTTTCTACTCATTAATTCCAAATATTTAACGAGCTCGAGGCCATATACATACATATATATTCAGATTAAAACCAGGATAGATTTTATATATATGTATATATATTAAATTTTATTTAGTCGATATTTCGACCTCAATCTGAGGTCATTCTCAAGACTGTAAAAAACAAACATGAAACATTAAAATCATAAAACATACAAAAACCTATTTATAAACTTACACTCTTGGGTGTAGCTTGTCGAATAATTTTACAATACTAAACATAAGTACAAGAAGGCAATAGAACCGAAAAAGTAAACATAAAAAAATATACAGTAATGGTAAAAAAATATTTACACAAACAGCAATACATTAAACTAACTAAATAATAGGCGAAACTCTCATAGTGCTCTCCTGTTGCTCCTGTTAATTAGTTGGCGGTATGCCGACGCGCATTTTTCCGTATCTGCTTTGTAGTTCATTCGTTTCTGTCTCGGTTCATTAATAATAAACAACATCTCAAGTGTGTATGTTTCCTTGTAACGCTTCTCCTGTTGCATTATTGCTACGTTCTCAAAATCTGGAGTGTGCCCGGTTTCTCTGCAATGCTGACTTCAAGCTATTTTGTTTTCATTACGGTGGTCGCGATTTTTTAAATTTGATTTATGCGCGTAAATACTTGTTTTAGTCTGGACTTAGTTGTACCATCATATACCTTAGGGCATACGTAGGATCCGTAATTTTTGCAAGGAATCCGGTATATAACGTCAGATTTGTCATATCTTTCTTTTTTGTTTTTTGTATTACTGAATATTTTTTGAACGGTATTATTATAAGTAAATGCTATTTTTAATCTATCACGGTCATACATTTTGGAATATTTCATTCTATTCGATAGCCCCGGATCATGCGTGGATGTCTTATATATTTTATTAGTTTTATCATTAAAGGTTTGATTGGTGTTAGCTTTTTTAAAATGGTCGTGAATATAGCCGCTTATTAGACCTAAAAGAAATCGTTGTCTTTCAGAATTTTCGTAATGATTTCTGTATTTTTGCCATGGTATATCGTATCACTGATTGATAAAACTCTCTTGATAAAGTTTTTCGCTGTGTTGACTATGGTTGATTTGTCGTGCTTTGAATAAAAATTGATCAATCTGCCCGATGCAGTGGGTCTTTTGTACCAATTAAAGGATAACTTATTATGCTTTCTTACTACCAGCGTATCTAGATATGGTAGCAATCCATTTTTTCAATTTCAAATGTAAACTTGATAGTTCTATTGTAGCTGTTTAATATATTTATCATGTCTTCCCCTGCATTCGTTTTCACAATGGCAAACAGATCGTCAACATATTTTGTTAGCAAACGGGGCTTTTGAGATGCATCCTCTTCAAATTTTGTTAACAATCCCTCCATTAATATGTTTGCTATGACCGGCGATGCGGGTGACCCATCGGCATTCCTACACGCTGTTCATATATTTTATTGTTGACTTTAAAATAGCTATTTTCTTTAATACAAAAACGTACGACTCCCAAGAACAGTTCTTTGGTCAGAGTTGTATGGGGTTCTATCAGATTCCATTTGGATGATATAATTTCCAAGGCATGATCCACAGGAATACTGGGAAATAGGGAAACAACATCGAATGATACTAGACTCTCATCGTCAAATATGTGCGTGTCTTTTATTTTATTCTTGAATTCAATAGCGTCTTTGACATTATATTTTGATGATTTCGTAATATTTTTGAGGACGTTAACAACATATTTACAGAAACTGTACGAAGGGGAGTTAACAGACGAAAAATGGGTCTTAGGGGAACTCCTTCTGGACTGTATTCAGACCATCCAAGACAAGGAGCAGAAAGAAATTGAGAGAAATAACTTTACTTCACTAATAAGGGATCACTTAATAAAACCGAAAATCAGTGAGCGTGACAGATTTATTTTAGATACCCTACAATCGGCAAAGATGTTCCTTAAGAAGAACAACGACTTATTGGTTCTGAATGCCGACAAAGGTAATGTTACAGTCTTGATGAAAAAATCAGATTATGAAATGAAGGTGCAGCAAATGGTTAATGACATTTCTGCATACCGTATTTTGAAGCGTGACCCTACCAATAAGTTACAGGAAAAAAAATAATGAAATTGTTGAGAAATTATTCAAGAATAAAATGATAGATACAAAAGAGAGATATAAACTTTTGAGTAAAACGGCTAACGCGCCAAGATTATATGGTCCCCCAAAGATCCACAAGGAAGGAGTTCCCTAAGACCCATTTGTTTGTCTGTTAACTCCCCTTCGTACAGTTTATGTAAATATGTTGTTAACGTCCTCAAAAATATTACGAAATCATCAAAATATAATGTCAAAAACGCTATTGAATGCAAGAATAAAATAAAAGACACGCACATATTTGACGATGAGAGTCTAGTATCATTCGATGTTGTTTCCCTATTTCCCAGTATTCCTGTGGATCATGCCTTGGAAATTATATCATCCAAATGGAATCTGATAGAACCCCATACAACTCTGACCAAAGACCTGTTCTTGGGAGTCGTAAGTTTTTGTATTAAAGAAAATAGCTATTTTAAAGTCAAAAATAAAATATATGAGCAGCGTGTAGGAATGCCGATGGGGTCACCGGCATCGCCGGTCGTAGCAAGCATATTAATGGAGGAATTGTTAACAAAATTTGAAGAGGATGGATCTCAAAAGCCCCGTTTGCTAACAAAATATGTTGACGACCTGTTTGCCATTGTGAAAACGAATGCAGTGGAAGACATGATAAATTTATTAAACAGCTACAATAGAACTATCAAGTTTACATTTGAAATTGAAAAAGATGGATTACTACCATGTCTTGATACGCTGGTAGTAAGAAAGCATAATAAGTTATCCTTTGTTTGGTACAAAAGACCCACTGCATCGGGCAGATTGATCAACTTTTATTCAAAGCACGATAAATCAACCATAGTCAACACAGCGAAAAACTTTATCAAGAGAGTTTTATCAATCAGTGATACGACATACAATGGCAAAAATATAGAAATCATTACGAAAATTCTGAAAGACAGCGATTTTCCTTTAGGTCTAATAAGAGGCTATATTCACGACCATTTTACAAAAGCTAACACCAATCAAACCTTTAATGATAAATCTAGTAAAATATATAAGACATCCACGCATGTTCCGGCGCTATCAAATAGAATGAAATATTCCAAAATGTATGACCGTGAGAGATTTAAAATATCATTTACTTATAATAATACCGTCCAAAAAATATTCAGTAATACAAAAAACAAAATAGAAAAATATGACAAATCCGACGTTATATACTGGATTCCTTGCAAAAATTACGGGTCCTACGTATGCCCTAAGGTATATGATGGTACAACTAAGTCCAGACTAAAAACAAGGATTTTCGCGCATAAATCAAATTTAAAAAATCGCGACCACCCTAATGAAAACAAAACAGCTTTAAGTCAGCATTGCAGAGAAACCGGGCACACTCCAGATTTTGAGAACGTAGCAATAATGCAACTGGAGAAGCATTACAACAAAAGATACACACTTGAGATGTTGTTTATTATTAATGAACCGAGAGAGAACCGAATGAACTACAAAGCAGATACGGAAAAATGCGCGTCGCGACGGAATACCGCGTCGACATACCGCCAACTAATCAACAGGAGCAACAGTAGAGCACTATGAGAGTTTCGCCTATTATTTAGTTAGTTTAATGTATTGCTGTTTGTGTAAAAATGTGCTTACCATTACTGTATATTTTTTGATGTTTAATTTTTCGGTTCTATTGTCTTCTTGTACTTATGTTTAGTATTGTAAAATTAGTCGACAAGCTACACCCAAGAGTGTAAGTTTATAAATAGGTTTTTATATGTTTTATGATTTTAGTGTTTGATGTTTGTTTTTTACAGTCTCAGATTGAGGTCGAAATATTGACTAAATAAAATTTAATATATATACATATATATTGTTACGAATATTAGCAAAACTAAGGGGTGCTGCCATCTCTTCGCCGATGCTAAGCAGCGCCTTGCATGCACATCCATAGATCAATCAATATGTATCTACATAAACGAATCAATCATTATGTCTACACATATGTAGGTACACGCAGCTGAGAGCAACGCACAAGCACATGCATATATCTTATCGGAAATGCTCCTAAGGTATGCAATTGTGATTGTGGAAGTGTCGCTCACACATACAAGCTTATGGGGTATGAGAGAGTCTGGTTATTAAGCAAGCTATTCGTTGCAAAGTATAAATGTTATTGTGAAGTAATTTAATAAAGGCCATTTTTCCATTATTCAATATTGGAGTTATTTATTCAACAGTTTAGCGATACGAACATTGGCAGAAGATTGCAAATAAGGGGAATTGCAATAAATTCGTTACAATATAAAATCTATCCTGGTTTTAATCTAAATATATATGCATATGGCCTCGAGCTCGTTAAATATTTAAAATTTATAAATCTAAGTCCGAAAATAATCAGAAGATAATTTTCTACTCATTTAAGACTGTCTAGGCCATTTATTCTTCATGTCGAAAATTGGACGGATATGGTCGAAAGGGGTATCAACGGATGCGCATCACTGCCAGTTATAAGAATCCAATTGCGTAATGTAACTCTTTCTACCCGTTCAAAAGTAATTTAAAAAAACAGTCGCTTTCAATGCCAGCTTAATACGGATTTTGCATCACCCAAATCACCAAGTTATTAACAAACACAGTAAAAGAAAAATTATATAAAAAATTTAAATGCTTACTTTGTATAATTTAAAAAAACAAAAATTAAGAAGGAACAATAAATTCAAATAAAATGACCCAAGTCGAACATGTTTTCAAATTGTCCTTATGTTGGTAAAAAAGCAAGTTACCCGAAAAATGCTGATTTTTTCAAATATTCTATATTCCGATTGGCGTAAATAATAAGCGAAATCAGTTATGCAAAATCCTTTAGTTAGTAGGTCTCAGGGTTTAAACTCTCCTTTGAAATGATTCTCACCTCATACTTAAGTTGGAGATAGAAGGGATTGAAAAATCACTTAGCCTTATATTCAAACATCTGTTGTTTATCTGCGAAACTTTAAAATAGCGTCTGATGTGTTAATTTCGATTTTCACACTTCATCATTCAACACCCAAGTCTCCCGTTTTGACATTCCCTCAAGTTGGCGGCCCTATTCAGACTAGTCTCTTGGAGTGATTCTAGCCTATCAACCAAGTTTAAATATCACCTAGACGATTCGGCTCCTGTTACATATGTGAATATGTAGACACATATATTTACCAGGTGACGCTTTGTCCTTCGCAAGAACACTCAAAGTGGTGAAGCAAAAGCTTTCCCAACACAGTCGAACTAATGACCGTGTGTGCTACTACCCTTACGTAGTGGACAGTCGAACTAGTTTGAAAACTAAAGCTACGCGGTTATTCATAATGAATTCCTATATCAGAAGGCCGGAAAACAACAGTTTGAACTGAGCGTATAACCTTAACATCTTTCAACTTAAAATCGGTCGAGTTTCAATCTAAAATATCGTTTTGGTATACATTAAAAAAAAAGGTATCCAGGGTCCTTGTAAAATTTAAATTATGTAGGATTATATTATTTTCACCCATGAGTTACGCAATAATATACCCTTGGACTGCTTATGATTTCGAGAGAGGCATCCTTGGCCGAATAGTTACTCCCTAATATTTCAAGGTGTTTCTCTGGTAGTGTTCGGCAGTATAGCACGACAAAAAAAATCCGTTAGAAAGTCTTCGAAGCTATACATAGAGCTTATAGTGACGTTCACGAAGGTATGAGTTCAAAGCCGCAGTCCTACAGCTTCTGTGCTGGCATGTTGTATGAGGGCTAGTAGGCGTGTTAGCGACTGGTGGTGGATTGCTACTGTTCCCACTTCGGGAATTATAGCACTTAAAACAGCTGAAAAAACTAGATGCCCCCTTTGGCGCGAATAACAATAGGCCAGCTTTGGTGCTCATCCTTAAAACTGTGCCATGAGAACCATGAGTATTAAAAGACCATTAATAGCAACCGTAAGTTGCCTTTGTGCCTGACCAGCAAGGGGTCACAAATAATTTAAAGAAATCGCGTCGATAACGAGTATTAGAAGTTAGACCAGAACATCTGCTTCGATGAACTACGCTTTGTACGAGGCATACAGACAAAAGTGTGACCATTTTAAGTACTTAAGTTTTTTTCGGCAGACGCAGCAGTACCAGTCCCTTAGACCGGGGCTAGGTTCGAAGCCTCCCTGGAGTAAGTGAATGAAGGACAGTCCTTCCGCAAAGAGCTGCTCTTGAAATTTTTTGAACGATCCGCGAGACTTCGAGGCAAAAACCCCGGATCTTTCCGAAATCGCCAATACGTTGATTCCCTTAACCACATACAAACAAAACCTTTCCTAAATATTATTTTTTTAAATAAAAAAAGCTTTTTATAGCAAGAGCACCGGCGTACACCGGCGCGTCGCCCACGCCATATATAATAGTGCCTACGCCTCCGCCGCCGATATAGTGATCGGCGTAAACCTCTAATGCAAACAGGACAATATTATATCACAGCATGATATCATAAACTTACCAACCCCAAAAATTATTTAAATCAATATATGACCATCACACACTCATAAAAAAATACTAAAATGAGGAAAACATTTCCTAAAAAATATCTTTAATTGAGGATAATTTCAATTTAAAAAGTAAGAATTTCTATTTTTTGAATGATACCCTAGAGATAGTTTGAGTTTAGGGGAAAAAATCGACATCTCAAATTTTTTTCCATAATTATTATCGAAGTGATAAATTTATGTGTTAAATCTAGTTATTAAATTAAATATTAGGAAATATGTACAAAAAATATGATAATCTTGTTACATGTAAATTAGGTCTTAGCTCAGTGAATAAGAGCAACCGACTATGAAGTTGAGCACCTCGACTAGAAATGAACGTTACACAATTTAATTTTTTCTATAAAATTTTCTCCATATTTAGGATAGGTTTTCTATGGCGAAATATCAAGTACCATTTTTCCTAATTTTAATATCTGTTTTTCTCGTTTTTAGGAATTTTATTTTCGAGTTCACAACTGAGTATATAATGTTTGGTTTCACCCGAATTGCAACGCTTCTTTGGCGCTTTCTATTTTTATATGAATATACATACATGTATGTATGTATAAGTTTGTGTATATGGACTTTTGGAATTCACCTGCAACGTAATCACGGTATCTGAAAAAAAGAGTGCCCAAAAAACTGGGAAAAGAAGCCGAACTGCTGAATTCGCACGTCGAAATTCCAGGAAATCCCTTATGCAACAACGCCCAAGTAAGTGATAGCCGACAAAAAGACTGACTTACCCGGCTGACCATAAACTAATAAAATAAAGAACAAGTAAGGAAGGCTAAGTTCGGGTGTAACCGAACATTACATACTCAGTTGAGAGCTGTGGAGACAAAGTAAGGGAAATCACCATGTTGTAAAAGGAACCTAGGGTAACCCTGGAATGTGTTTGTATGACACGTGTATCAAATGGAAGGTATTAAAGAGTATTTTAAGAGGAAGTGGGCCATAGATCTATAGATGGACGCCATTTAGGGATATCGCCATAAAGGTGGACCAGGCCTGACTCGAGAATATGTTTGTACGATATGGGTATCAAATGAAATGTGTTAATGATAATTTTAAAAGGGAGTGGGCCTAAGTTCTATAGGTGGACGTCTTTTCGAGATATCGCCATAAAGGTGGACCAGGGGTGACTCTAGAATTTATTTTGTACGATATGGGTATCAAATAAAAGGTATTAATGAGTATTTTAAAAGAGCGTGGGCCTAAGTTCTATAGATGTACGCCTTTTCGAGATAACGCCATAAAGATGGACCAGGGGTGACTCTAGAATTTGTTTGTACGATATGAGTATCAAATGAAAGGTGTTAATGAGTATTTTAAGATGGCGTGGGCCTTAATTCTATATGTGGACTCCTTTTCGAGATATCGCCATAAACGTGGACCAGGGGTGACTCTAGAATTTGTTTGTACTATACGGGTATCAAATGAAAGGTGTTAATGAGTATTTTAAAAGGGAGTGGGCCTAAGTTCTATAGGTGGACGCATTTCGGAATATCGTTATAAAAGTGGACCTGTGTTAACTCTAGAATGCGTTTGTACAATATGGGTGTCAAACGAAAAGTGTAATAAGTGTTTTAAAAGGGAGTGGGCCTTTGTTCTATGGGTGGACGCCTTTTCGGGATATCGCCATAAACGTGGACCAGGGGTGACTCTAGAATGCGTTTGTACAATATGGGTATCAAATGAAAGGTGTTAATGAGTATTTTAAAAGGGAGTGGGCCTTAGTTCTATAGGTGGATGCCCTTTCGAGATATCGCCATAAAGGTGGGCCAGGGGTGACTCTAGAATTTTTGTGTACGATATGGGTATCAAATGAAATGTGTTAATGAGTATTTTAAAAGGGTGTGGGCCTTAGTTCTATAGGTGGACGCCTTTTCAAGATATCGCCATAAAGGTGGACCAGGGGTGACTCTAGAATGCGTTTGTACAATATGGGTATCAAATGAAAGGTGTTAATGAGTATTTTAAAAGGGCGTGGGCCATAGTTCTATAGGTGGACGCCTTTTCGAGATATCGACATGAAGGTGGACCAGGGGTGACTCTAGAATTTGTTTGTACGATATGGGTATCAAATGAAAGGGGTTAATGAGTATTTTAAAAAGGAGTGGGCCTTAGTTCTATATGTGGACGCCTTTTCGAGATATCGCCATAAACGTGGACCAGGGGTGACTCTAGAATGTGTTTGTACGATATGGGTATCAAATTAAAGGTATTAATGAGGGTTTTAAAAGGGAGTGGCTCTTAATTGTATATGTGAAGGCGTTTTCGAGATATCTACCAAAATGTGGACCAGGGTGATCCAGAACATCATCTGTCGGGTACCGCTAATTTATTTATATATGTAACACCACGTACAGTATTCCTTCCAAGATTCCAAGGGCTTTTGATTTCGCCCTGCAAAACATTTTCATTTTCTTCTACTTAATATGGTAGGTGTCACACCCATTTTACCAAGTTTTTTTCTAAAGTTATATTTTGCGTCAATAGACCAATACAATTACCATGTTTCATTCCTTTTTTGTATTTGGTATATAATTATGGCATTTTTCTCATTATCGAAAAAGTGGGCGCGGTCATAGTCGGATTTCGGCCATTTTTTACACCAATACAAAGTGAGTTCAGATAAGTACGTGAACTGAGTTTAGTAAAGATATATCGATTTTTGCTCAAGTTATCGTGTTAACGGCCGAGCGGGAGGACAGACGGTCGACTGTGTATAAAAACTAGGCGTGGCTTCAACCGATTTCGCCCTTTTTCACAGAAAACAGTTATCGTCCTAGGGGCTAAGCCTCTACCAAATTTCACAAGGATTGGTTAATTTTTGTTCGACTTATGGCATTAAAAGCATCCTAGACAAATTAAATGAAAAAGGGCGGAGCCACGCCCATTTTGAAATTTTCTTTTATTTTTGTATTTTGTTGCACCATATCATTACTGGAGTTGAATGTTGGCATAATTTACTTATATGCTGTAAAGATATTAACTTTTCTTTTAAAATTTTAATTAAAAAATTTTTTTTTTAAAAAGTGGGCGTGGTCGTTTTCCGATTTTGCTAATTTTTATTAAGCAGACATAAAGTAATAAGAGTAATGTTCCTTCCAAATTTCGTCATGATATCTTCAACGACTGCCAAATTACAGCTTGCAAAACTTCTATATTACCTTCATTTAAAAGTCGGAGGTGCCACGCCCATTGTCCAAAATTTTACTAGTTTTCTATTCTGCGTTATAATCTCAACTCACCTACCAAGTTTCATCGCTTAATGCGTATTTGGTAATCGCACTTTTTCGATTTTTCGAAATTTTCGATATCGAAAAAGTGGGCGTGGTTATTGTCCGATATCGTTCATTTTAAATAGCGATCTGAGATGAGTGCCCAGGAACGTACATACCAAATTTCATAAAGATACCTCAAAATTTACTCAAGTTATCGTGTTAACGGACAGACGGACGGACGGACGGACGGACATGGCTCAATCGAATTTTTTTTCGATACTGATGATTTTGATATATGGAAGTCTATATCTATCTCGATTCCTTTATACCTGTACAACCAACCGTTATGCAATCAAAGTTAATATACTCTGTGAGCTCTGCTCAACTGAGTATAAAAATCAGAAACAAAAGAATAAGCATTAAAAAATGCAAAGCGCCGCAAGTATTGTTCCGAGACTGCCTTGTATTCGATACTTGTACTCATTTATATTTTGCAAGAAAATAATCGATTCGTCAAAATTATCGATGGTAAGTAATCCATATTTAATTGAATCGTACCCCTTAAAAAGATTCATGGTTGCGGTATTCACACCTAGGCCGGCAGCTTTTTATGTATTTTGTTTTCATAAATTATAATTCGGTAACGTTGTAACCAAGTATACACAAAGCAAGTACGAGGGCCTTAGTTCGGGTGGAATCAAACATTAGCTGTGTTTTTGTATACATATACTAGCTGTACCCTACCACGCTCTGCTGTGGCCCACTCCCTACTATATGCTTTCGAAATGAAAAAAAAAGTTTAGTTTTAAAATAAATTTAATTTTGCAATACTTTTGTGTACACAATATTTATGGTTTGTCCATTTTCTGTGAACACATAAAGATTATCGCATTTACCGACACGGGCACACGCTACATACAGCTGCCGATGTGAGAAGCACTTCCCTTCTAAATTTATGCCACACTTTTCCAAGGATTGTCCCCGGGTTTTGTTTATCGTCATTGCGAACGCCAGTCGAATTGGAAATTACAATCTTTTAAATTTGCATATAGCTTCTGTGGCAATGATTGGAATTCGAGGGATGAAAACATCTTCACCTATGAAAGGCCCGTTATAATTCTTGCTTCTGTGGCGTTCATACTCAATTTCTTAACTGCTAGTCGCGTTCCGTTGCAAAGCTTTGGCTGATTAATATTCCGCAGCATAATAATTGGAACACCAACTTCAATATATGTGGAGGCATTCCTGGTAGATCAAGCGAGTTCAAAAATTCCTTTGGATAATGAACTGATTCATTTACCTCAGTTTTTATGGGCATGTATGTTATTTCCTCTCAATCAATTTTGGATGAATTCAATTATTAAGTTGATACACATCTTTAATATTAGCCGCAAGAATAGCTCGTTCACTGAACCAATAGTGATTTTTTAAATTTATTGGTAGATTTACAAAAATCATTCGGAAATAATATTCGTTTAGATCCTTCGATCGACTGCAATCTTTTCTTTCCCAATTTCGAGTAACTGTCGCGAGAATACTTGAGCTGATCGGTCGTTGGGAGCTTGACACGCATATTTGTAGTCAACTGCAATGTATGTACGTGTTGCCACAATATTGAATATTTCAGGCAGGCATTTATTTCATCCGCAGGTTTTGATCGAGAAATTACAGGTAATGTTTGCCTAAAATCTCCCGCATGCAATACCAATGTATTTCCGAATGGTTGAACATTTTTTCGCAAATCTCGCAACGTTCCATCAAGTGCCTCAAGGGATTTTTTATGTGCCATTGTTCACTCATCCCAAATAATAATTTTACATTTTTGTAATACCTTTCCCATACCGGATGCTCTTGAAATATTTCAATCATTGATTTTCACAAATTTCCTTGATCTAGAAAATTTGAACCAGGTGGCAACTTTAAAAAAAGTACCAATGAAAAAACGCGAAAATACAATATGTCACACTTAAACAGCACAAAAAATTTGAATTTAAAAATTTAAAAACTTGCGAAGAAACAATACGTCACCCTTAAACAGCACAAATTTATTTGAATTTAAAAATCTAAATACTATGTAGTTTTAAGGCTTGTATTTCTTTTTTCCTTGTACTATTTTTATGGACATGTATGGATATGTATAATCGAAAAGGCATGGCCTGCTATGTAACATTGCCTTTTTTTTTAATGTCTGTGAAATATACAGCATGCACTGATGTTTTTCGTTATGTTAAAGACTTGGCCTACGTTCTAAATTTTCTATATAAAATTTGAAACATCATAATTACTTGCATAAATTTTTTGTTTTGTTTTCGTTGTGTTATTTGCATATCTGTTTCAATTCGTTTTATAATATGTATATAAATGTATTGTTTGGTTTTGTATCTTCCCCTACTACATTGTAAAAATTGTTTGTACTCTATGTATTTTACGATCAAATAAACTTAGTTTAAAATTTTTAACTCGATAGCAACCTTAACAAACATATTTTTTTGGGGTCAGCTTTCCTAAACTTCTTTAATTTGGCACCCCTACATACATTTCAATCATTGATTTTCACAAATTTTCTTGATCTAAAAATTTCAACAAGGTGGCAACCCTAAAAAAAGATTTTGCAATTAGGGCTACTACGTATCATCGAAGAAATACACGTTATTCTATAATATGTTTATTTTATTAATTTACCCAATCTAAATTTTTTAATAAGGTGGAACTCTAATTTTTTTTGCTAAAAATTATCCTGCAACTACGGGGAACAATACGTAGAAGGAATAATTTAAATCAGATAAGTAGTTCTGGAGTTTTGAAGCCTGTAATAAACTCACACAACATTTTTATATATAGATGTATGTAAATATCCACTTATACTTTTTATGGACTGCTAAGTGCATAACTTCATCTACACTTAAGAAATTGGTGCGCAGAAAATTAGTACTGCCAAATTTCAGTGTGCATTATACTCGGTTGCTATTGAAATGTGTCTCTCCATTTTATCTTTACACTATTCTCCACTTCTATGACCGAAAAGTGTGTGCGTCCACTATTCATCGCAACCGATTCAGCTATAGATTATACACTGTGACCAACATATGTAGGTGCGTGTCTCTACTATTAAGCACAACCCTTTTTGACGCGAGTTATTTAACCACTACCGCGAGTTTGCAATAACTGCCGATAGTTGGGTCTCCTAAACATTATCTAAGTGATGATAGGCTTTTTTTACCCGTGTAAAAAACACGACTATTATATACTCAGCCATGAACTTTAATCATACACTTCATTCAGTATAAGTTCTTTGACACTTAACTCTTGGTTTCTTCGAAAGCGGTGCAGTAATCTAGTAGCAAACTGAGTTGCAAACAATTTTGCAATGTTAAGAAGACGGCCAGGTTGGCCGCAACTTAATATAGCGGCAGACTAAGGCACAAAATGTTTCTCGTGGCGGTACAAACCCTTTCTTCAATGTTTTTCTCAACGTCACATGAGAAGCTGTGAACATTTTGTCCAATTTTTCAAAAGATTTCAATACAAAAAATAATTCGACTTTTAACTTTTTATTAAGTCTGCGTTTCAATAGGTAACAATTTAATCAATGGAAGAATGAGGTGTAAAAATTTTATATTTTGGTCAAAAAATTTCCGAATTAGCTCTTCCAAATAAAATTTGTGATTTTTACGTTCAGCTTACTAAACATTTGCAATCAAGCATAATATTATGTAAAGGCTTTATTTGTTGATGTACATATATTGGGAACGATTTTTCATCATGATTTGTAAATTTTGGAGACCAACTGGTTTCAGCATTGCGCCATCATCAGTGTTATTTTTCGTTGAGAAAAATTTTGACATTCCTATTTACCACGATAACTGTCAAAATTTTCTTTCGGTCTCTAAAAATTTAATTTTTTAACGCATTTGGCATAGGGTTTGAATGTTGGAAAACTCAAAGTTTTAATGGAAATCTGTATTAAAAAAGGGAAAATAAAAATAAATTTGTGATCAAGGTGAATCTATACAAGGTGATCGAAAAGCGAATTGAATTCAATTCACTTGGGATTCAAGGGGTTGATAAGCGCAGTACAAAGCTTTATAGCTTGAAAGCTTCAGCAACCTAATTGTCAACGTCGCCTACGCGAGGGGGAATCCTGTTACAAATATGAATGTATAATATACGTATTTAGCAGGCGAAGTTCTGGCGAGCTCAAGTTCCTCATAGAGCTAGGGGTGGGGGCGTTTTGGCCTATAAGGTTTAATGTGGTCATATTAATCGGTTCCTAGATTGAGGGGCTAGTTTCTTAAAGCTGGAAATTTGTTTTTAAAAAATTTTCTAATACTCGTATTCTCGCTTTTGATAAATTTTCTTCGAGTAAGGGCTTCAAAATATTTTACTTTTCCGAATTTCTGAAAAGAAAATCGCACTGACATAAATTTACTTTTCACAATGTTTCTTCTACGATTCTTTAAAAAACATTTTTTTTAAGTCCTGCGCATCAACCGATTTTGTTCGTTTTTTTCAGCGACGTTACTTGTTATAAAAATGGTGTGACTGACGAGTTTTGTGATGATAGCTTGATTTATGACCAATACTAATCGTTAAATTGATTTTTCATAAGTGAGCGGTGTTTCACCCATTTTCAAATACTTCGGTAAACTGTAATTGAGAATCGGCATATATCGGTCGATTTTATGATTGTGATTGTTTGAGATGCACTGTTTACTGAATTTTATTATTTTCCCAAAATGTTATATACATATATGGAAAGTTGTTGCTGTTCTAGCGATTAAGATACTTCCTCAAGGTTTGGGGAGAGTTATCGATAGATCAAAAGGACCATCAACTTTGCCGGATTTAGATCTGGTACTTTCAAAATCTAAATTACCATCTATTACACATTTTTATGCATTCATATATTTACATTTATGAAACATTGGAATTATTATGAAACATATTATATATTAACGGCGTTTTTTTCTGGAAAACATTTTACCCTCATGTTACACTCTTTAAGTGCTATCTTTTGAGCTGGGTCACCTAGCGCTGAATTTCAGGGTAATGGTGCCCTTTTTCTCGTTCAAAGGTAAATATTTTGTGAGAGAAACACACAAATTTTTGAGAGAACAGAGAAGTACCAACAGGGTGGCATTATTTTTAGAAAATAAAACGCCATAAGAAAATATTACAAAACCTACTACAAAAATGATATATCACCTCAACGTTTAAAACACGCAAATCTCAAAAACGTAATTTTCAAACAAGCCCCCTTTTGGAACGGAACTCCTCAATTAAAATAAGAGAAAAAGTTTTCACGATTTTTACATCATACTTGCTTTGGGATGTATTTCCAATAACAAATGCAGAAAACTGAGAACTCTGAAGTAATAGAGCCCGAAAATACCACCATACACGGTATTTCAATAAAGTATTCGAATATTTTCTGAAATTATTAGTATCGAAGCAACACTAGCCTTTTCAAGAGAGGCTCATACGTCAGACTGCCGCACGTCTAATGGATTGAGCTGTAACTTGAGAAGGCGACACGAAATAAAACACTGAATATGATTAGAAATTAAAAAATTGTACAACTCCAATACACATATGTACATACATACATACTACATAGATTTGGCCGTATGGGTCTTGAAGCAGTTTGCGCCTACAAATGCATTCCGTGAGAATCTACAAAATATAGGAATTACCCAAAAAACGGAAAATTGAGTGCTGTGCGAAAATCGGATATGGTGAAAGATATGAGAATTTACTAACTAATAAGTATTAGCTTATAAAAATTTTATATTTTCTTTAGTATTGAAGTTGTTCAATGAATCTCATCGTATTGCCCGCCATTTCTACACCCTTGCGACAACCTTCCACCTCTGTACTGGCTTTAATATCCTTTATCGAAGCATACACTTGAAATAAGGTAATCGATCTAGTATGACGCTACACTACTATGGCCGTACGACCGGCGTTTATACTACCGTAAATTTATATCTCTCTTTGTATTTGTTAACGTTATGCTTTTGGCCGCTACATTCATGGATGGCATGTTTCAGAGCTTCCGTTATGCTGATCATTAATAATCTGCACACACCCGTTAGTTTCGCAACGTAGGGTATTTTATATGCGGCTTTTCACAAACAATTACAACATTCTAAAGAAAGTACATCATAATCGGTGCAAGTACCGAATAAGAGAGAGTGTACGATACCTGCACCTCAGCGTTCTCTTATATGCCTACAGTCCTGTAGAGGTTTTCTTTATTCTCCCCTTCACATTGAGCTTGTACTGAGTCTCTCCTACAGTTTTAATCCCCATAGCCTAATCTTATTAGGGATTTAATGCCTCCTAATGTACAAAGCCATCCGTCTTCTTTGAGTTCTCGTGCAGTCCGACGGCAGATGCCTCGCCATGTTATTTCCGAAGCACCCAACCCATCAGTGACTAATTGAGTAGGTACACTGTGAGTTTGACGGGTCCCTCGTCATATATGTACATACATATGCTTTAATATAAAACAAATCATATCAAATTTATATTTTACTAGCTTACTATGGTTGCGCGAGGCTCCGCCACAAGCTTAATGGACTTATCCACGTATGCGAAAAATATAGGCGCGGCGGCGGCGGCGGCGGCGACGGCGTCCGGCGCGTTACTATATTTTCTACTCGTTTAAAAAGACTGTTTAGGCCTTTTATTGTTCATGTCGAAAATTGGTCGGATATGGTCAAAAGTGGTATCAGCGGATGCGCATCACTGCCAGTTATAAGAAACTAATTGCGAAATTTAACTCTTTCTAACGGTTCAAAAGTTATTTAAAAAAACAGACGTTTTCGATGTCAGCTTAATACGGACTTTGCATCACCCACTTCACCAAGTTATTAAAACAAAATACTAAGAGAAAAGTTATATCATAAATTTATATGCTTACTTTGCATATTTTTTCCAAAAAATATTGAACAATGAATTCTAATAAAATTATCCAAGGCGTTTCAAATCGTTTTCAAATTGTCCACAAGTTGTTAAAAAAAGCAAAAAAGGTACCGATTTTTTTTTAAATTTTATATTGCCATTGGCTGAAAGAATAAGCCAAATCAGTGATGCAAAATCTTTTAGTAGGTTCTATGGGCATAAACACACAAATGATTCTCATGAAAAATCATTTGGGCTTACATTCAAAAATCTTTTGTTTATTTGCGAAGCTATACAATAGCGTCTGAATTGTTAATTTTAATTTTCACACTTCATCCTTCAACACCCAAGCCTCCCGATTTTACATAAAGTTGGCGGCCCTATCCAAAACTAGTCCCTTGGAGTGAATCACATTGATTATAGCCTATCAACGAAGTTTAAATATCACCTACACGTTACGGCTCCTTTTACAAATGTGAATACGTAGGCACATATATGTATTTATCAGATGAGGCTTTGTCCTTAGCAAGAACACTCAAAGTGGTGAAGCAAAAGCTTTCCCAAGACAGTCGAAATAATGACCGTGTGTGCTACTACCCTAACGTAGTGGACAGTTGAACTAGTCTGAAAACTGAAGCTACGCGGTCATCCATAATGAGCTCTTATATCATAAGGCCGGAAAACATTAGTTAACACCTTTCAACTTAAAATCGGTCGACTTTCATTCTAAAATATCGTTTTCATTTCACGAAGACTATTGAAATCAATGTTGTGAACACAAACGTCTGCAAACTTTGGTCTACATTTTAAAAACTTTATCCAGGGTCCTTGTAAAATTTTAATTATGTAGATGCGCCGAGGATTATACGATTTTCACCCATGAGTTACGCAATGACATCCACTTAGACTGCTTATGATTTCGAGGGTGGCATACTTGACCGAATAGTCACTCCCTAACGTTTCAAGATGTTTCTCTGGTGTAGCTCGGCAGCATACCGCGACAAAAACATCCGTTAGAAAGTCTTCGGAGCTACACCCAGAGCTTCTAGGAAAGTGACGTCGATGTGGTCAGGATTGCTACGTTTGCACATCGGGAATTGTAGCTTTTAAAAAAGAGCCGAAAAAACTGGAGACGCCCTGTGCCACGAGAGTCATGAGTATTAATAGACCATTAATAGCAACCGTAAGTCGCCTTTGTACGTGTGGCCAAGGAGCCACAAATGATTTAAAGAAATTGTGTCAGCGACGATTATTAGGAGTAAACCCCAGGTGAAACTACGCATTGCACAAGATATACAGACAAAGATGTGACCATTTTATGTATCTCTATTTCTTTTCAGCAGACGTAGGAGTACCAATTCCAAAGACCGGGGTTAGGTACGAAGCCTCTCTGGAGTAAATGAACGAGGGACAATCCCTCCGCAAGGAGCCATAACGTTGATTTCCTTAAATACATACAAACAAAACCTTTCCTAAATATTAGTTTTTTGAATAGAAAAATCAATATTTTGAAGTAAGACCACCGCGCCATCCACGCCGCCGCCGCCGGTATATAATAGAGCCTACGCCGCCGCCGCCGATAAAGTGATCGGCGTAAACCTCTAATGTATAGGTGTAAATCATGATTCAATCACAAGAGGTTTGCTAGGCTGACAAATTTTTTGAAAATTGCAGCCATTTTGCTCCCAAATCGAATTGACATCCTTTAATTGTGTTGTTACTTTGCGATTTTTCGAAAAATATTAGTAGTAGAAATAGGAAGCAATCAATTTACAAATACCCGATAAGTACTGAACTGCATAATTCCTTAGAACAATATTTTTATACTCAGCGTGCTTTGCACACAGAGTATATTAACTTTGATTGGATAACGGTTGGTTGTACAGGTATAAAGGAATTGAGATAGATATAGACTTCCATATATCAAAAAATTTGATTGAGCCCGGTCCATCCGTCTGCCCGTTAACACGATAACTTGAGTAAATATTGAGATATCTTCACCAAATTTGGTACACGAGCTTACCTATACCCAGAATAAATTGGTATTGAAAATGAGCGAAATCGGAAGATAACCACGCCCACTTTTTATATATATAACATTTTGGAAAACACAAAAAACCTGATTATTTAGTAAATAATACACCTAGAATGTTGAAATTCGGCGTATGGACTGATATTGAGACTCTTGATGAAAATTTTAAAATTTTTTTTAAAAAGGGCGTGGCACCGCCCACTTTTGATAAAATCAATTTTACATATATTATCAATCATAAATCAAAAATCAGAGAGGTTTTCTTTACTATAGGGAATTCCTTGAAGAAAAAGTTACGAAATCGGTTAAGGACCACGCCCACTTTTATATAAAATATTTTTAAAAAAGTCATGGATGAATAAAATAAGCTATATCTTTGCAAAAAAGAACTTTATATCAATGGTATTTCATTTCCCAAGTAGATTTATAACAATAAAAAGAAAAAACTTCAAATTTAAAAAATGGGCGTGACACCGCCTCTTTTATGACTAAGCAATTTTCTATGTTTCGGGAGCCATAACTCGAAGAAAAATTAACTGATCGTAATAAAATTGGGTACACAAATTTTCGCTATAGCAGGAAATACTTCTAGAAAAAATGTACGAGATCGGCTTAAGACCACTCCCTTTTTTATATAAAAGATTTTTAAAAGGGTCGTAGACGAAAATAATAAGCTATATCTTAGCGAAAAAGAGCTTTTTTATCAATAGAATTTTACATTGTAAATTGAATTATAACATTAAATTGGAAACCAATAAAATGTTTGAAAATGGGTGTGGCACCGCCCCTTTTATGGCTAAGAAATTTTCTGTGTTTCGGTAGCCATAACCCGAAGAAAAATTAACATATCGTAATGAAATTGTGTACACATATTCTCCTTATAGTAGAAAATATTTCTAGTAAAAATGAACGAGATCGGTGACAGACCACGGCAACTTAGATAGAAAACAAATTTAAAGGGGTAGTAGACTAAAATAATAAGTTACAACTTAGCAAAAAATTGTTTTGAATCAATGATATTTCACTTATCAAGTTTTACTGTAAGAGGAAATGGGGAGATGATTTTCTTTTAAACGGGTGGTGCCACGTGTGATAAGAAAAGTATTTTATCAGCAATGAAATGTACAATTGAAACTCACGCTGAGTATATAATGTTCGGTTACACCCGAACTTAGACACCTTTAAGGGCCCGTTACTCATACTTAACATAGGTTTGACTTAACTTGAGAACTGGCACTTACAGTTCTGTTAAATGAACATTGCATGTTACTGATTACTCAAAACTTAGCAACACTTGACTTTACTTAGAAGTCTGTTGAATTTTGATTTTCTATATAAGTTCTAAGTGACGTTTACATTTTGAGATGCCAAAATTTTTTGTTTCCATTTCATTTTGATATTTTGTCATACAAATCGATATTTATTTTTATTTTAACAATTGATTTGTTTTTATCGGCCTATTGATAAATCATTCAAGGTTCGAATCGAGCTCAAGGCCAGAACAATAATTTTTTTCTAATGATATTTATTGTTATTTTTTAATTTTTCTAAATTTGAAAAATTGTATTTTGTTTTTGGAATAGTAAGTAGAAAATTTTTCAGACAACCTGCCTTAGCTGCACAGATAGATCCTTTTCGAAGGGTACTAAGCCTTCATCATCAGTACGCTTTAGGCATGCTGCGCTAACCATTTAGCTATACAGCGGTGGTTTGTTTGACTGGCAAATTTGCTACTTCTATTCCTTTTTACCAACTATATTTTATTCAGTGTTGCGCCATCTGGTGCAAATCACTGATAATGCTGGATTTTTGTTTATTGTCAATTACTTTGTTTGACATTCCCAAGTGCTCATGGTTTATTAACAATTGTTTTTGTTTTTATCGGCCTATTGATAAATCATTCAAGGTTCGAATCGAGCTCAAGGCCAGAACAGTAATTTTTTTCTAATGATAATTATTGTTATTTTTTAATTTTTCTAAATTTGAAAAATTGTATTTTGTTTTTGGAATAGTAAGTAGAAAATTTTTCAGACTTTATTCAGTGTTGCGCCATCTGGTGCAAATCACTGATAATGCTGGATTTTTGTTTATTGTCAATTACTTTGTTTGACATTCCCAAGTGCTCATGGTTTATTAACAATTGCTTTTGTTTTTATCGGCCTATTGATAAATCATTCAAGGTTCGAATCGAGCTCAAGGCCAAAACAATAATTTTTTTCTAATGATAATTATTGTTATTTTTGAATTTTTCTAAATTTGAAAAATTATATTTTGTTTTTGGAATAGAAAAATTAGGAATTTAGAAAAATTAAAAAATAACAATAATTATCATTAGAAAACAATTATTGTTCTGGCCTTGAGCTCGATTTGAACCTTGAATATTTTTATTTTATTTATTAATTTTTACACTCATAATTGTAGTACTCAAAATTAACAAATTAAAACCACCACTTTTTGTAGCAAATATTTCACAATAAAATTACAACTGGAAAACAGCTGATTATGATGTCAGATTGTATGCACTAAGTGGAGTATAATCGTGGCTAAGTTGCCAAGTTTACGCCAAGTCAAGTCAAGTCTATGCTAAGTATCAGTAATGGGCCTTTTACTTTTTATTTTTATGATGAATTTATTAACTAAGCCATGATCTATTAGTGTGGCTGAACATAGGTAATTTTATGAAAGGTACGGCCACCAAGGAATCGCGCACTTTCGTAAACCTTTCAACATACGAAACCTAAAACAATTTAAAACTTATCGTTTAACGTCAAAAACTCGACTAGTAAATCGGTTTACGTAACTTACTTAATTGCCGCTTAACCGTTTAAACGGGGCCGCCAACAAGGCCCGCCAGTCGCTCCTTCTCTCTGCCAACTGTCGCCAACTGGTCACACCAAGGGCGTTTAAATCGTTTTCCACCTGGTCCTTCCAACGGAGTGGGGACCGCCCTCTACCTCTGCTTCCATAGCCGTTTACGTAAAAATGTCATTAATTAGCTTATTCATTCCGTATGTTCGGAAATTTATCCCCATTTAAGAATTTTTGGAATCATTTATTTGGAATATTCGGACCTCGTAAGGTTGTATCAAATGAACTTGTTCTAAATATTCTAATTAACTGTATATGCGGAACACTACTATGAATAATTAAACGGAAAAGAGCTTTTCGAAATTTCAGAATAAAAAAGAAAGCACTCCCTGTGTAGCAGGACCGCACAAAAGCTTAACTATTCTGTCAAGGCAAGGCCGGAATATAAAGTTCTAAGCATGGCGCAACGATACAAGGTGGCAGCATGGAACAGCTGATTATACCCTTTTTTATTTGATTTGATACATCAACTTCCGGTGCCGTACAATTTTGACATTTGTCCATCGAATTTACAAAAACAAAGTACATGGAACTTTTATTTATGTTTGTAGGTATGTCACCATGCTGCCACCTTGTATCATTCCGCTATGGTTCTAAGACAATAAACCATTTTATTATATTTTTTTTTTTGTCAGTTCATTTTGGCTGCCAATTTGAAGTCGTCCTGTCTCAAAATATTTTCCGAAAATTTCTCATTTCAGGAATTGTCACAAAAACGCCATATATCAGAATTAGGTTGAAGAACGCCTTATCTCAGAATGCTTTTCATTAACGCCCTCTTATGTCAAAATGCATGTAAATTATGCTCAGATAGGGAGTTTTTGAAACAAATTTTTGAGATAGATTATTTTTGAATAAAATTCTGACATACGGCATTCTTCAAACAAATTCTGAAAGAATGACCAAACCAACTCTTTATCAATTCACGAAATATGTAATAGAAACTGAATAAGTTCTCCAAAAACCTGTTGGCATTTACAAATTTACTATCATTCCTAATATAATACTAAAGGTACTTTTCTACTACAATTTTCGATGAAGTGGATTGCATTATTCCCCGTTTGCCTTATTTCGTAAAAGCAACCTGACCAGATTTTTAAATTTGGGAGCGTCAAAGCTCTGTCATCATTGGAGAACAAACATATGGTAATTGAATTATGTGTGTAAACTTTTAATTTAAAAATTCCATTTTAAATTTAGTTTTGGAAATAATAGCGGTTGCGAAGCGTATCTGTACATATAATTTTTAAAACTATTTTTTCTAATTGTATCAAGCGATAAAAATAAAATAGAAAGTTTAATTTGGTGAGAGCTAGGTAAGGTAAGGATATGCCGAAGAAGCACACATAGGCCAATGTCATTAGGCTCGTTGTGATACGATGAAAATAAACTATTTCTCTTGCTCTTTGTACGATTTTAAGGACCTTGTAAAGGCTTCCAAGTCTTTCATGTCATACTTAACGACTTGGCGTATATTATCTAGAAAGGGAGCTCCCAGACAGCGATGTCTTTCGCCAGTTAGCGCCAGACAGTTGAAAATGAATCGTATCATACCATTCATCTTCTTTACGGCTCCTGCAGCAACGACAAAAAGGCCCACCCCAACCTTTCTACTTAGAATGTAAATGTGACAGGATCTGGATTAAGATCGCATTTCGGCCAGATTAGTTTATGTCTGGCAGCCTGGGGTTTGTAGGCATCTATCGTTGGCGATCGGCTTGACGGGAGATATACTTTTATATCAATTGATTGCAAGTGACAAAGGGTACACCTAAGAATATGCTTGGTCGTGCCATGCCAGCAAACTCGTCTGCAATGCAGTTTACCTGGATGTTCTGTATTCTAAAAGAAAATGGTGACAGTTTCAGAATTGAACTAGTTAGGGCTAAGGGACTTTATGGCCGCTTGACAGTCGCTGAAAATAAGGGCTACTTTGTCGATAATGAGTACTCCTATCCTAACACAGGCTTCGATGATATCTGATACTTCTGCCAGAAAGACACTTAACTGATCAGGTAGACAAAGTGTCCTGTATTCAATGGCAACAATTCCCTTTCGGGCCGTGAATTAATGCCACTGGCATCAATTTGGTTTTAGAGTTTTGACAACAGAGGTAGAGAGAGAACTCCATTGAATTGTAAGAAACAAAAGGAGCCAAAGTGCACCTCACACTTATTGGTTATGTCGTGTCGTAAAATTAATGAATTTAAGATCACAAAATATTTGGTTGTGAAGAAGGTCTGCTGAAAGCTGAAAATGTATTTTCAACAGAAATGGTCCGCTTTCAGATGATATGATTGGATTTGAATAAAGCAGAAAGGCGTGTTTTTCGAAATTTTAGTTACAAATTTATAGAAACCAAAAACCAATTTAGAAAATCTTACACAGGATTTGGTTGGTGTACCGAAACATTTTAGAAAATTTTACAATAGTATATGGAACACAATACGTGAATTTTTGATATACAATTATATTATTTAATTTGTCGATATTTTGACTTCAGTCTGAAGTCATCATCAGGACTAGGTACGAAAAGAACAAACATACATATTAAAATCATAAAAATACACATTTGCACAAGTACAGAACAGAGATAATAGATATTTTAAATTAAACAATAAAATTTATGAGCAACGCTGCGGTATGCCCATGGGTTCCCCAGCATCCCCCGTCATAGCAGACATTGTAATGGAAGAATTACTGGAGAAATTTGAAGACGACTCCCCTTATAAGCCACGTTTGCTTACCAAATACGGTGGAAGAATTGCTAAATATTCTAAATGGATACAACAGGAGTATTAAATTTACAATTGAGGTGGAGAAGGACGGAAAACTACCGTTTCTAGATACTCTTGTTATAAAAAAGAATAACCAATTATGTTTTGATTGGTATAAAAAATCTACCGCGTCAGGTAGATTAATTAACTTTAATTCTAAACATGACAAATCTACAATAGTCAATACGGCCAGAAATTTTATCAACAGAGTTCTCTCGATCAGCGATGAAGTTTATCATAAAGAAAGCATTAAAATAATAATAAATGTTCTAGAAAATAATGAATTTCCTACACGCATACTAAAAAACTTTATAAGAGATTATTATAAGAAACCCACTGCGAGAAAAAACGCCGAAAATAATAAAATATATAAATCGACTACATATGTGTCAGGCCTGTCTAACAGAATAAAATATTCAAATATTTATGACAAAGAGAAATGTAATTTAGCCTTTACCTACAATAATACGTTGCGACAAATTTTCAGTAATACCAAGAGTAGAATAGATAAATATGAGAAATTGGACTTGATATATAAAATTCTATGTAATGGTGACGGGTCCCACGTATGAGACAAAGTATATGTGGGGACTACTAAATCAAAACTAAAAACGAGGATTTCCGGGCATAAAACGAATATTAAAAATCGCAACAACCCTAATGATGGCAAAACGGCGCTAACACAGCATTGCAGAGAAACTGGACACTCTCCCAATTTAGAAAATGTAGAAATTCTACAGCAAGAGAGGAATTACAACAAACGCTACATATTAGAGATGCTGCACATAATAAATACACCCAGCGACAAACGCATGAACTTCAAATCTGATACAATTGGTATTGCCTCTGCCTTTAGGCAGCTGATCAACAACAACAACAATAATAGATAAGAGCATCTCCCACTGTTTACCAAAGAGTTCACCTGCAGGCTGCAGCTGATATCACTTGAGCGGCGCTCACTACTCATTTATACTAGGTTCAAACACACACCAAATTGGCAATTTATACTATTTGGGCAATTTATTACGCAATTTGTCATATAATAAATTGTAATAATAAATTGCCAATTTAAAAAAAATTGCGTAATAAATTGTTTCAAACTGCAAATGCAACATTGTAAAGTGTGTTTATTGAGTATATTTAAACGTCAGTTACGCATGGCTGAACTATATGGTTGGCTCATCTCATCAGCTGATTTTATGTCTTTCATTTCACTGGAGTAGGGATTGTCAAAAAAAGATGGCAAACTCAAAATGAAACCAAAACATTGAACACATTTTCATACAACACACAAAAATTTCAAAGTTTTATGTTTTCATTCCATTTCATTCGCCTAATAATGTGCGTGTTCATTTTGACAGTCTGAACAAAGGTATGTTCTTGCTGTAGAGATGAGCCAACCAGCTATAAAATTACTATTGTGTAAGCTAAATCGAGTTGTATGAACAGCACTCAATTCAAATCGAAATTTCCTCAATTTATTTTTCTGTTTGAACATAGTATTAGATAACTTTCTGCTTATGGTCAGTTTTTTGTTTATGATAACGCCTGTGTGTTATTTACATTTTATTGTTATTTTCTTTGCACTGTTCGTAAACTTATATTTTTGTTACACTAGTCGACATATTGCATTCAAAAATGTAAGTTCTGTACTTGTGCAAATGTGTATTTTTATGATTTTAATATGTATGTTTGTTCTTTTCGTACCTAGTCCTGATGATGACTTCAGACTGAAGTCGAAATATCGACAAATTAAATAATATAATTGTATATCAAAAATTCACGTATTGTGTTTTATTAAGAATATACAAATATTTGGCCTAGAGCTCGTTTATATTTAAAAAGTTATAATTCAAAGGCCGTAAACAACAAAAATAATAGTATATGGATCTAAAAGTCATCGGCCTGGAAATTGGTTTGCTTAAATAAACTTTACAAATGCAAACACTTTTTAAAATATCATTATTGAATTGGACATATACTTACAATTGAAGTATAAGGGCTAGTATGTATTAAGCGACAAAGAGCAAAATGCGTTTGGCGGCCGCCGTGGTGTGGTGGTAGTGTGTTCCACCTACCACACCGAAGACCACGCCCCGTGCAACGCAACATCAAAATTATAGAAACGAGTTATTTTGATTAGAAAGAAAGATTTTCTAAGAGGGGTCGCCCTCGGCAGTGATTTGGCAAACACTCAGAGTGTGTTTCTGTCATTAAGAGCCTTCTCAGTGAAAACTCATGTATCCTACAGATCCTGTCCGCCAATTTGTAGGAAAAATTAAAAGGAAAACGACGAAAATTAGAAGAGGAGCTTGGCCTATAAATTTTTCAGAGGTTGGGATAAAACTACGTTAAAACTATCAGCTGAAAGCATTGCGATGGAACGAATCAGAACTAGTACCTTCTCTGAAAGGTGAAATTATTTATTCCTTGTCAAGATATATTTTTTGTTCTTCGTACTTCCAACAACCTTGTATAGTCTACCTGTAAAACCAACTTTAATAATCATCCATAGAGCCTTAAAAGGTAATAAATGCTTCACACGATCCCTCTTCATTTGTGAGTCTTCACTTCTATTTTCATTCATTAAATTTTGTAGAAGCTTTGCACCCATGAATTCCTGGGGATACTCTATGAACTAATCGTTTTGCAAATTATGTACTGTAACTGCCCAGGTCTGCTCTTAAATAATATAAATAGAGAAAATATTAGCTCGACGAGCAATGCAGCTGAGTATATTATGTTTGGCTCCACACAAATTGAGCTTCCTTAATTTTTTTTTATTGTATGATCTAATTTCAAATTTTATGTTGCCATAATTACATACGCCGCTTAAATATTTTCTGTTCATACATTAACTTTCAGCATACATATATTTCTATTGAAGTGTGTATATTTGTATCTAGTATTAATGGCGCCATCAGGCTTATTTATCTACATAAAATGGCATGACGATTGAACTCAAAAGGAATCGGTACCCAGTCAACTCTGATTTTCAGGAGATATACATATCTACATATATACTATTCTTTAAGTATTTAATCCATAAAATCAAAACAATATTTTGAATTTGTCATATTGTCACGCTCAAAATACATTTATGTTTATGTATATATACATGTATGTATGTTTATAAATCTTTTGACCTGTACACATCGCTCATTTGCTGCAACGTCGTCATAACTCAAAAAACATGAGTTTTGAGTTAATAACATACAAACGTACCCATATTATGATCTATGTTGTATAAAAAATCTTCGCGATCAGTTAAAAATTTAGCACGTGTTATAAAAATGAAAATATGCCTTTATATGCGCAACATATGGCAGTTAAAATCTTTGAATGCCTCTCCTGGAAAATTGTGTTTTTTGAGTTATGACGACGTTGCAGCAAATGAGCGACATGTATAAAGTATACACCCAGTCAGGCTTTTGTACACAGCCTCCCACAGGGATCTGTTCTCAGTCCATCGCTTTGGAATGTAATGTATGACGGGGTGCTAAAGATTGATCTACCAGAAAACACGCAAATTGTGGGATATGCTAATGATATTGCAGTGGTAGTAGTGGCCAAGGAACTGGACCTGCTTCAAGCATTATGTAATGAAGCAAGAATAAAGGAATGGCTGACCAATAAGGGACTGGAGTTGGCTAGCCAAAACACGAAAGTGGTATTAGTAAGCTCCTAACGGTCGGCGAACGAGTTAGTCTTAACTGTCGGGGATCATCAAATCACTTCAAAAGATTCTCTAAAATACTTAGGAGTGCACACTGACTATAAGTTACTTTCAAAGAGCACTTCAGGGCGGTCGGAGAGAAAGTTACCAAAGTTAATGGAGCACTTATGCGAATAATGCCTAACATTGGTGGTCCGAGCGAAGCTACACGTAAGCTATTGTTCACAGTAACCAGATCAATAATACTATACGCAGCACCAGTGTGGTATGGATCTAAAAGGACCTATCAAAAATATATATTAGAAGCGTACCGAATTGCTGCTTTAAGAATAGCAAGTGCTTATCGGACGGTGTCCGAAGACGAGATCATGGTTCTAACCCGGGAAATCCCAGCGGACTTACTGGCAAGCGAAATGGCCGATCTGTATAACACTAATATCGAGCGACCATCTGAGGAAGCTAAGAAAAGAGCAAGGACACAAACAATAGCTAAGTGGCCAGAATGGTGGTGGCCTCGAGTAAAGGGCGTTGGACCTTCACCCTAGTTTGGAACATATCTCAATGGAATGAGCGGAAGCACGGCGAACTGAACTACCATCTCACGCAGATAATGAGTGGACATGGCGGTTTCAAAGAGCATTTAAGGAAGCCTAGGATAGAGGAAGATCCTAATTGCCCAATGTGTACCACCGAGTTAGAAAACGCAGAACACGTCATGTTCAACTGCCCCCGTTTCCATGAGGAAAGACTCGCCTTGCATGGGGTCTTTGGGGATGCACCTACCACGAGAAATTTAGTATCACAAATGTGCAAGAGGAAAGAGTGCTGGACTGCAGTGAGCAAAATGGCATTTATAGTAATGACACGCCTGATGGATGCTGAGAGGGAGCGCAGAGAAGTGCGCATGCGAAGCAGTGGCGATTAAATCGACACTCAGAGCAAATAGCGGGAACCTGGACGCAAGGACAACACTAGGCTCTTAAAAAATGAGAAATATGGAACGCCATGTTGAAGTAATGCGAAAGTGGTGCCGGGGTGGGCGACGGTTCCAAAACGGGGCTGTTTTTTAGTTTACGGACACACGGTTGCTGCGACGGCAGCAATTATGGTGCATTAGGCAGTTTGCAGCCCCCCACAAAAAAAAAAAAAAAACAAAAACAGCCTCCCAGTCTCACAACAAAAATAACTTTAAGCCAATTTATCTAGCTTGGTTTATTGCTAGCCCTTAAATTATGCAGAAACCAACATGACTTCAGTAAACCCTAAAGTCATGCAGAAATCAAACAGTTACGAACAAAATTCAAGGACGGGTATTCAGGACTAAGAATCCTAGCATTTTTCGACCGCTCAAAAATAATGAGCAAATGAGCCAATAAACATAACTTTGCATAGACTTTAGTTCTATTTTACGTTCACCATAACTAAATGTTTTTATAAAAGGGCAACTCTTGAACGCTCGCAAGACCCTCACAAAGCTCGTAAGCCCTATAAACCTGGCCAATTTATAAAAAAAAAAAAACGGTTCATTTGTGAGGTAATGAGGCAATTGCGAGTTGCTTCAATAAATAACGGAATACTTTTCATGAGGTTCACTGAGCTTTTTAATGAGTACGATACGAGTAAGTATCGAGTACTTTCCCTAGATTTTGGAATCAATTAATTTTATCGATCCTTTTATATGATTACAGGTATCGAATACAAGGTGATATCGGAGCAACACTAAGTGTGAGAGCACACAGCTGGGTGTATAACGTTTGGGATTAACCGAATATAGACTTTCGTTCTGGTTATTATTATAGTTGTAAACTGCCAATCATCTGATATAAGTAGGTACAAAAGCGATACTCATACGCCATGCTGAACAATTAGCCACTTTTCAAATTTTATAAAATAGTAAGGTAAAGTCAGATATTCACGGTTCCTGGCATATTTTAAGCGGGTTATAGGCGCCAAAGTAGTGTAACCACAGAGTTAAACATTTTTTTTTAGTCATTTAGCGTTTGCCACTGCCTTCTGGTTTCGAATCAGTACAAGAAACAAGTAAGGAAGACTAAGTTCGGGTGTAACGGAACATTACATACTCAGCTGAGAGCTTTGGAGACAAAATAAGGGAAAATCGCAATTTAGGAAAATGAACATAGGATAACCCTGGAATGTGTTCGTATGACATGGGTATCAAATGGAAGGTATTAAAGAGTATTTCAAAAGAAGTGGGCCATAGTTCAATAGGTGGACGCCTTTTCGAGATATCGCCATAAAGGTGGACCGGGGGTGACTCTAGAATGTGTTTGTAAGATATGCATATCAAATGAAAGGTGGTAATGAGTATTGTAAAAGAGAGTGGGCCAAAGCTCTGTAGGTGGACTCCTTTTCGAGATATCGCCATAAAGGTGGACCAGGGGCGATTCTAGAATGTGTTTGTACGAGATGGGTATCAAATGAAAGGTGTTAATGAGTGTTTAAAAGGGAGTGGCCCTCAGTTGTATATGTGAAGGCGTTTTCGAGATATCGACCAAATGTGGACCAGGGTGACCTTTAACATCATCTGTCGGGTATCGCTAATTTTTTTATATATGTAATACCACGAACAGTATTGCTGCCGTAATTCCAAGGGCTTTTGATTTCGCCCTGCAGAACTATTTCTACTTAATACGGTAGGTGTCACGCCCATTTTACAAAGTTTTTCTAAAGTTTTATTTTGCGTCAAAAAACCAATCTAATCACCATGTTTCATCCCTTTTTTCGTATTTGGTATAGAATTATGGCATTTTTTTCATTTTTCGAAATTTTCGATATCGAAAAAGTGGGCGTGGTCATAGTCGGATTTCGCTCATTTTTAATACCAAGAGAAACTGAGTTCAGATAAGTACGTGAACTAAGTTTAGTAAACATATATCGATTTTTGCTCAAGCTATCGTGTTAGCGGCCAAGCGGAAGGACAGACGGTCGACTGTGTATAAAAACTGAGCGTGTTTTCAAGCCCCTTTTCACAGAAAACAGTTATCGTCCTAGAATCTAAGCCCCTACCAAATTTCACAAGGATTTGTAAATTTTTGTTCGACTAATGGCATTAAATGTATTTTAGACAATTTAAATGAAAAAGGGCGGAGCCACGCCCAGTTTGAAATTTTCTTTTACTTTTGTATTTTGTTGTACTATTATCTTTACTGGAGTTGAATGGTGACATAAATTATTTATATACTGTAAAGATATTCAATTTTTGTTAAAATTTGACTCAAATTTTTTTTTAAATAGTGAGTGTGTTCGTCATCCGATTTAGTAACGTTCCTGCCAAATTTCATTATGATATCTTCAACGACTGCCAAATTACAGCTTGCAAAACTTTTAAGTTACCTTCTTTTGAAAGTGGGCGTTTTCACGCCTATTGTCCAAAATTTTGCTAATTTTCTATTCTGCGTCTTAAGGTCAACCCGCCTACCATGTTTCATCGCTTTATCCGTCTTATCGCACTTTTTTGGATTTTCGAAATTTTCGATATCGAAAAAGTGGGCGTGGTTATAGTCCGATTTTCGTTTTAAATAGCGATCTGAGATGAGTGCCTAGGAACTTACATACCAAATTTCATCATGATACCCCACAATTTACTCAAGTTATCGTGTTTACGGACGGACAGACGGACGGCGGACGGACATGGCTAAATGAATTTCTTTTTTCGCCCAGATCATTTTTATATATAGAAGTCTATATCTATTTCGATTAGTTTATGCCGTTACAGGGTACCGTTATGCGAACAAAATTAATATACCCTGTAAGCTCTGCTCAGCTGAGTATAAAAACAGTTCTGTGTTCGTGTTCTGCGTTCGCAAGGTCAATGCTCCAGGTACTAGGGGCGGCAGAGTTGCCAGATATCGAGACAGCAATTAAGCTAGGTTCGGAAAATTTCTAGTATTTCTTAATGGGATGGAGTTATTCTATAGAATAATGTTTCCGTTTAGTCGCCAAGCAAATTCTAGTAGCACTAGTTCCACCTAATTTTACCGAGCCTTTGACACTCTTGGCTCACAACTGTGCTATTCTTAACACAAAAATGGCATTTTAAGAGCAACATATGTACTCATGTACCATAAAATGTAGTTTACTCTATTGTGTTGGAGGTACACAAGATATGGTGAATTTGACACCATAACCGAAGCGAAAATAAATTATGAGCTTAACCTCGCGTTTTTTCGATATGATACCACCTTGTACTCGTTATCTGTACTCATTTTAATGGATCGAGGAAAGTAATCAATATCAAAAAATATCGAGGAAAAGTATTCTGTAGCTACTTGTATCGTACTCATTTAAAATGTCAGTTAATCTAATTAAAATTAATCCCAGTCGCGGATCCACGGTGAACTCGCTGAAGTTTCACATGACCGCCTATAACCAAAAATGCCTGTGATTTTTTGCTGCCTCGAAAAAAAGCATGCTTATTTGGGAGTTTGTCACATATACAAATATTTCAAGACCAGGTTTATATTTTTTATTTCGACATGTACCACAAAATATTAATACATTTCATAGTTTGTCTCAAGAAGTTATAGCTTTTCTTTAGTTAAGGTCTAAAAATGAAAAAATGTGTACGATATATCCCAGTAGCAATTATTGTGAAGAGTGGGTGGAACATTATCACCTCCGCTGGGTGCTTTAACGCTGCCTCCGTTTGAGAGGACATAGACGAATTCCCTCTAGAATCTAAGCACTCTCTGAGCATTGGTTACATTGGTAGGTCGTCCTTTTCGTGCTGACAGAAATTTGATCACCGCCTTTCGTCGAATTTTTGGTAACCTTTCAAAAGCTTCCTATACTTTGTGCCGTATTTTACAATCGGTTGAAAGCCATATAGCTTTATTAGGCGAATGGAATGGAATGAAAACATAAAACTTTGAAATTTGTGTTGTGTTGGGGACAAACCTTTTTTCCGTTGTGGGTTGTATAACAGCACCAAATCTTCTTCCTCAAAACCTTCCGAATTAATTGCTTTATCGTATCTGGCTTTCATTTTGTCACTCATAATCTTTGTTCGTTGCGTTATCAGATCGTGTATTTCTCTCAGCTCTTCTTCCAAAACACCAGTGGATTTCTTGGCATTGCATCGGCAAGTATCCCAAACTTCAAATCAGCTGGCAGTCGAAGGTCTTTGCCAAAAATTACTTTTGCAGGTGTTTGGCCCGTTGTCTCATGCACTGCTGATCGGCAAGCCATTAAGAATAATGGTATGCGGGTATCCCACTCTTTCTGGAACTTGTCCACTACTTTCCTTAAATGCTCCTCCAATGTTCTATTGAAACGTTCCACCATACCACTGAGACTGAGAATGCAGTTGTCCGTGTTTTTCGAATGACCACTGATTTACACATTTCCTGGAACACAGCTGATTCGAAATTCCTGCCTTGGTCAGAATGTAACTCAATTGGTACACCATACCTTGCATCCCAATTGTTTATAAACACTTCTGCTACTGTTCCCGCTCCTTGATTTGAGATTGGGTATACCTCTGGCCATTTGCTGAAATAATCCATAACCACCAGTACATATTTGTTTCCGCAGTTGCTAGTAAGAAATGGACCTGCGACATCCATAGCGATCCCTCCAAATGGCGCACCTGAGTTATATTGCTTCATCTGGCCATGAATTCGGGTTTTGAGCCCTTTCGCTCTCCTGCAAACCTCGCAGTTCATAATCCACTCAGTAACCGACTGACGGCAACCAATCCAATAGAATATGTTTAATCTTCTCGAGCGTCTTCGTGATTCCGAGATGACCTCCGCTTGGACCATTATACAGCTCGCTGGGCACGTCAGATATCCTCTTTCTGGGAACAACTATCAGTTTCTTCTTGCATTGACCATCCTCACTCTCCCATACTCGATACAAGCAACCGGATATCAATTCTAAAGTGTTCTACTGTGCCCAATATGACTTCTCAATGGGATTCTCTGCTGACATCTCCTCTCTATTTGGTCTTTCGTTCCGTTCGAGCCCTTGCATAACATTTGACAGATCAGTATCTTCTAGATGACACTTCCTTAGTTGTTCCTTGTCCCATTCATCAGTACATGTTATAGTCATTAGCCGGACATCTATAATATCTTCTTTAGCCTCGGCCTGTGCACAGTGCAAACTACGTGGTCTTCGTGACATTGCACCAGCATTTCCATGGGTACTACCTTTTCGATGCTCAATGGAAAAGTCATAGCTTTATATTCGCTCGATCCACCGTGCCAATTGTCCTTCCGGATTACGTAACTGCAAAAGCCATTTCAACGCTGCGTGATTTGTCCTGGCGCGGAATCGCTGGCCGTAGAGGTATTTGTGAAAATGTGTAATGCACTCCACCAATGCCAGCAGCTCTCTCCGTGTAACGCAATAGTTCCTCTCTGGTTTTCCAATCGAACGGCTGTAATATGCAACTACCTTCTCCTGTCCATCGATCGGTTGTGATAAAACGCCTCTATAGGATATCCACTCGCATCTGTATCTAGAATAAATGTTGCTCCTGGAATCGGATATGCGAACATTTGGGCAGTACACAAACGCCCCTTCAATGTTTGGAAAGCCACTTCTTGCTCCTTCTTCCATACAAAAGCTTTATTTTTCTTTTGAGCTCATGGAGGCTATGGGCTACGCTGGAAAAGTTTGGTACAAATCGGCGGTAATATGTGCACAGCCCAAGGAAACTTCTTACTTCATGCAAGTTCTGTGGTCTTGGCCAATCCTTTAATTGCCTCTATCTTTTCATTCGCTGTACAGGTGCCTTCTGTTGTTACCTTGTGGCACAAGTAATTTACTTCCTTTTTAAACAGCGAATACTTTTTGGGACTTAGTTTCAGACCAGCGCCAGCTATTCTCTGGAAAACTTCCTCCAAGTTCTTAAGATGTTCATCAAAGTTCTTGCACAATACGACCATGTCGTCCAGGTACACCAAGCATGTTTTCCAATGTAGTCCTTTCAGTACCTGGTCCATGAGTCTCTCAAAAGTAGCCGGTGCATCACAAAGTCCAAAAGCATCATGTAAATTGCCTCTTTTCAAGTCCAGGGTGGAAAACCATTTCGTACCAGAGAGCGAGTCTAGAGTGTCGTAAATTCTTGGCAATGGGTAGCTATCCTTTTTCGTGACGTCGTTCAACTTGTGGTAGTCCACGCAAAACCTCATTTTTCCATTCTTCTTCTTTACAAGTACTACCGGTGAACTCCATGGATTAGCTGATGTTTCGATGACGCCGCTCTCGCTCATTTCTTGTACGATTTGACTCACAACTTCCCGCTTCGCCAGTGGAAACACTACGAGGAGCTTGACGTATCGGCCTCGTGTCTCAAGTGTCAATTTGATGTTTCACAACATTGGTTCGGCCTGGTTTGGAACCATCCTGGTCAAATACATTTGCGTACTTAAGGAGCAGTAGCTTTTCCTTACTCTGATTATCTTCATCTAGCCCTTCCGTCCATGCCGTGATGTCATTTGGAAGATCAGTATTGCTAGTTGAAACGTGTTCCGGGAGCTGTTTACAGCTAATAACTACTTCAGCCTCTTGGCATCTTCCCAATATCGCTCCTTTTATCAGTTTGAGTGGTGACTTGAACTCATTGAGTACTCTTACCGGAATACGTCCATCCTGTTTTGTCATAGCCAGGATTTTTCCTACATGTACGTTCGGTGTTGATCTGTTTGCTGCCTCGACAACCCACTATTTGTTTGTCCCACAATCTCCATCAACCTTTGCCCAGATGACTGCTTCTGATTTTGGTGGTATTTGCTGACTTTCTTCCACCAGCACTCGTTTACTGCTGTAGCCTTTCTCTTAGCCGAAATTAAGTGGCACATCCATGTTCTGTGTAGTACCATGACGTTCCCAATTGCTACTTCATATGCTAATTCTCCAATTACCTGGGTGTCCTCTCCCGTGGCTGTACGTTATCTTGCTCCAAACAATGGACTTATCTTCTTGTTGACTAAATCCAATCGAATGATGGAATGAGATGCATCCGTATCTACACTCAGTAAACGTTCTTTTCCATCCACGTGTCCTCCGACAGTAAGATTGGTTGACCTTCTTCCAATTTGCGAGATAGAAATTATGGGGTATTCAATTGAGGGAGCCAGCTGTCGCCCCTTGCGGCTGACTTGCTTTAGTTTAACGATTGAGTGGACTTGGAGATTTGCTCATCTCCTACAGCTCTGCGTTTACGGCCACCCACATTGTTGGAACTATTGGGACCGGTGCTGCAATGTCATGCAATGTGACCTGGGTTGCCGCACTTGAAACATTTCATAACTCCGTCATTTTTCTGTTGTGATCCCTTCAGTGCTTCCAAAATTGTGTCTACCCAATCTGGTCTTTCCACTTCCACACGATGAGCTTTGTATGCTGGTTTTGCGTATGTGGCTCGCTTCGTTTCGACGCCTCGTATGCCATATTTATAAAGCTCTGAAATTTTACCCTTTCGGTGTATTCCACGGGTGCGTCGGCATTCGCCAAATGTGCAAGCCTTTCGACATCTGACGCAAACTCCTGCAAAGTCTCATTAGCTTTGTGGTAGCGGTTTTGCAACTCTATTTGGTATATCTGCTTCCTTTGTTCGCTTCCGTATCGCCTCTCTAGAGCGCTCATCAATGTTTCGTAGTTGTTCCGCTCTCCCTCGGGAATCGTCTATAGGATTTTAGCAGCAGATCCTTTCAATGCCACGAATAGTGCAGCAACTTTATCTTCAGACTCCAGTTGTTCACTGCTGCGGTCTTCTCAAACTAAATCTTAAACACCTGGAAAGGAACAGAGCCTTCGAGAGATGGAGTTTTTACCTTCGTATTGCTTGCTGAAACAACTGGGCGATTTAGTTGCAACTCCTGTATATGACCTCACAATGTTTCAATATCGGCATCGATTTTGTCCTCGAGTTGCAAAACTTTTGTGTCCTGCGCCTCCATCTTTGAAGAAATACGTCATTCTTGCTCTTCAAGTTGTGCAGAGATCTGCGCTGAAATTTGTGCCGACATTTCGGATATTCGTGCCTCTTGTGCTTCAACATTCGATGTTATACGGTTCCCCTTCGATTCCAGTTGAGATGATATACGTTTCTCCTGTGATTCCAGTTAGGATGCCGTGTGTGTCTTCGGCTTTTCCAGTTGTGATGACATATTTGTGGATATTTGTGATGACATTTCTCTTATGCGTCTTTCCTGGGTTTTGATTTTTGCCGATACCTGTGATAACAAAGCCAATATCGCATTATTCTCGCCGCCTGCGACTGGACTCGGACTACCGTTCTTCTCTTAAATTTTTGTTGTGTTCTCGTCGCCATTAGGATGAAAGACATCATCATCCACATTAATTCTTTCCGACTCCATAGCGTCTCGTTGTCGTGCCTGAAGTTCGAGCTTATTGCTGGTTGTATTCAATCCACGGCTCTCCAACTCCTTCTTCAGTTGCTGGATCCTCAATTCACTCAACTTTGCCATGTCCAAGTTGTATTCACAATCTTCGGAATTTATTCGACAATTCCACTTCTGACACCAATTGTAACGAATTTAGTGCAATTCGGTTTATTTGCAACCTTCTGCTAACGTTCGAATCACTAAACTGTTGAATAAATAATTCCAACATTCAATAAAGCAAAATGGTCTTTATTAGACTACTTTCACAATAACACTTCTACTTCTCAACAGATAGCGTGCTTAAATCAAACTGACTGCCCTGCCACAGCTGGCGCTGCTTCTATACTCTTCGGTTTCCTCGTTTGCATATTTCTAGGCGTTTCTAGAATTTTCGACTTGTTTACCAGCTATAAACTCACCAGCTATAACTACAGATGCACTATTATAGCTTCTCGCATAGCCATATGCGCGTGTATATGTGAGTGATACTTCCATCGATGATTGCTTACTTTTGGGGTATCTCAGATATATGCATGTGTTTGTGCGTTTCTCTCCGCTGCTTGTATGGTCATAATGATTGATTTGTTTAGGTGCATACAAGTCACTGCTCAGTATCGGCTTAGAGATGATAGTATGCCTTAGTGTTGCTAAAATTCGTCACAATATAATTGAGCCATGCGTAACTGACGTTCAAATCTACTCAATAAACACACTTTTGGCGGCCGCCGTGGTGTGATGGTAGCGTGCTCCGCCTACCACTCCGGAGATTCTGGGTTCACGCCCCGAGCAAAGCTACATCAAAAATTTTAGAAACAATTTTTTTCAATTAGAAGAAAATTTTTCTAAGCGGGGTCGCCCCTCTGCAGTGTTTGGCAAGCACCCCGAGTGTATTTCTGCCAGGAAAAGCTGTCAGTGAAAACTCATCTGCCTTGCAGATGCCCTTCGGAGTCGGCATAAAACAAGTAGGCCCCATCCCGCCAATTTTTAGGTAAAAATAAAAGGAGCACGACGAAAATTGGAAGAGAAGCTCGGCCTTAAATTTCTTCGGACGTTATCGCGCCTTACATTTATTTATTTTAAACACATTTTACAAGGTTGCATTTTCAGTTTAAAACAATGTATTACGCAATTTTTTTTTAAATTGGCAATTTATTATTACAACTTATTATATGATAAGATGCGTAATAAATTGCCCAAATGGTATAAATTGCCAATTTGGTGTGTTTTTTGTACATAGTATTAGGCTGACGGACGGATGAGCAATCCTGACATTAACACTGAGACTACCGATTTTTTCGGTTGACTAATTCGATACTTACAAAAATAATAACTCAGCCAAGTCGATGCAAAATTTATGTGCAAAGAGTTATGGATCCTAAAAAGTAATTCTGGAATAAATACGCGTCGTTTGGATACCTCACTAAAAAATGTATAATTCCAAATTGTATGCGAGAATAGTCAAATCTACAGACTATTGTTGCTTTCTATATGCAGGTGTGATTAATTAGAATGGGCATCAGTTTTTTTGACGAGAAGTATATATATGCAATATCAGTACAATGAAAGAAATGGTGCTAGTAAAATCAAAAAAATTGGTTCTCTTGTTCTTGGCTTAACGGAGATTCGGTGAAGTTGATCGAATTATGGTTAATTCGACAGAGTTCTTTGTCAAACGAACAATTTGAATTTACTGTGCAAAAAATATAAGATACAGGGACACCTATCTATCGGGTACAATTTTGCAACTTCTCGTCACAACGAAATGCAAAATTGCGCCCTCTTGTTGCAAAAGTGTTGTTTGAACGAACAGGATTTTTCCAAAGTTAGTAACATTTTGTTCCAAGTTTTTACGAATTTTCACTCACGCGAACGAATTTAATAATATCATAAAAAACATCCTTTTTTAATGTTGATGTTTTCGACAACATAAAAGTTTGAGTTGTTTTGGAATCGTTTCAACTTAAAATGTTACGAAAATTAAACTTGCCGAATTACATGTGAAGTTACTCCAGTGGTGAATTACCTTCTAGCGATTTGATTCTTTACTTTTCTATAACTTACAAGTTCTCTATTTAAAATGTTATGTCAGACATTTATACAAGTTTTGTTCGAAACAATCAAGTGTGGCGACTACATGCGAGAGAAGAAATTGAGAATGAGCTGAGCTGCAACTGAAAGAATTGAGAATCAGTTTTGTGACTACTATTTTTATTTCTATTTGCAAAGCGAAGTTCAAAACTATAAATTAAATTAATTATAAAATATAAAATTTAGTGAAAGTGCACTTATTAAAACAGAATAATAAAGTGTATAATGTTTAATGTGTGCCAGCATATTTGATGTATCCCAATTGACGTTCGGTTAGTAAGTGCCACCGTGGTGTGATGGTCGCGTTCTCCGCCTGCCACACCGTATGCCCAGGGTTCGCACCTCGTGCAAAGCAACATCAAAATTTTATAAATCTGGTTTTTCAATTAGAAGAAAATTTTTCTAAGTGGGGTCGCCCCTCGGCAGTGTTTGGCAAGCGATCCGAGTTTACTTCTGCCATAAAAAGCTCTCAGTGAAAACTTATCTGCCTTGCCAAGCCGTTCGGAGTCGGCATAAAACATGTAGGTCCCGTCCGGCGAATTTGTAGGGAAAATCAAGAGGAGCAAGACGCAAGTTGGAAGAGAAGCTCGGCCTTAGATATCTTCGGAGGTTATCGCGCCTTACATTTATTCATTTATTTATGTATATGGCAACATAGGTACTATCGTACAAAGTTGTCGCAACAACTTTTTTTGTTCATTTGACTGCTAAAACGGTCAATTACGAATCAACGATTTGTGCGTAGTTGATTCAACATCTTGTTGCGATGGATAAAAATTAACAGAAATTTCGGGTGAATTGACCCGTTTTTTGGTTGATTTTACCAGTCTTTTTCTTTCAGTGTAGTATTAAATACTAAACTTTGTAAAAATAACAAGAAAGTCCCTTAAGTTTGGTATATGTTTTTTTTTTTGTTGGTAATTAAAGAACTCGCTCGCAATTAAGTAACTTTGAACCTCTTCAACACTGCCCACGTCTTTTTATTAAAATTTTTTCATTCAAGTCTTTTCATTTTTTTTTTTTTCAGAGACGGAAAATAATAATTTTTTTTTTTTCGGAGTCGAAAAATTCTTGGTCAAAAAATTGTCCTAGGTGAAAATGTTTGTGGTCCCAAGTATCCCAATATCATGTCGAACCATGCATTCTTTTTATTTTTCGAACTTTTTCGATAAAAGTCCACATATAAAAGTAAAATCTGTATTTTTATTTTTTGAGTCCGATAGAACTAGTAAAACTGGGGCTTTTAAAAATAAAAGTCCGGAAATAAAAGTTAAATCCGAACTTTTATTTTTAAAGGCCACAATAAAAGTCCGGCTTGATAACAAAAAAACGGCTTATCTGTATTAAATTTTTTTTTATTTCGGATAAGCCGTTTCTTTGTTATCAAGTGGGACTTTTATTTTGGCCTTAAAAAATAAAAGTCCGGATTTAACTTTTATTTTTAAAAGTCCGAATTTAAATAGTTCTATCGGACTCAAAAAATAAAAATCAGAAAATAATTTTATCTTGATCCAAATATATTTAAAGTCCAATATTAATAGTTTTGCAAGGAATTATATTATAAAGGGAATAACAGTTTCAGCCCGTGTTTTTTATTTTTTTTGAGATTATCTTAAAAAATTTGTAAATTATAAATTATTCGAAATTTTCTCATCCACAACAACTCAAAGAAAGACCAGAGTTGGGGGTAGTGTATTAATTCACCAGCCTTCACTCACAGTTGAGTGGTAATGCAAAAAAATCAGCCTCACTCAGCGATGCCGTCCATAGCAAAAAAGCAGTAAAGTGTAAAAAGTGAAATCAGAGAAATATGAAGTAAAAAGCATAATTTTTCAATTATAGAAAAATTAAAAACAATAATTATCAATAAAATAAAATTGTTATAGGCCTTGATATCGAATTCGAACCTCAAAATTTATGAATTTTTAACTATTAAGTGACTCTTGGAAGGCCATTATTCAGGATCGACGCACAGGGTCTCGAGATATAGGCCAAAACGTGGAACTCTGTACCCCTGGAATGTGTTTATAGAATATGGACAACAAATGAAAGCTGTTGATGAGTGCTTTAGTAGAGGGTAATTTTCATATCCCTGGGTGACTAGGGTCTCGAGATATAGGCCAAAACGTGGACCCGGATACCCCTAGAATGTGTTTATAGGATATGGATATCAAATGAAAGCTCTTGATGAGTGCTTTAGTAGAGGGTAATTTTCATACCCCTGTGTGACTAGGGTATCGAGATATAGGCCAAAACGTGGACCCGGATACCCCTAGAATGTGTTTATAGGATATGGATATCAAATGAAAGCTGTTGATGAGTTCTTTAGGAGAGGGTAATTTTCATACCCCTGGGTGACTAGGGTCTCGAGATATAGGCCAAAACGTGGACCAGTGAACGCCTAGATAGTGTTTTTACATTATGGGTATCAAATTGAAGCTGCGGATGAGTGTTTTAGTACAGGGTAGTTTTCATACCTCTTGGTGACTAAGGCTCGAGATATAGGCCAAAACGTGGATCAGGGTAACACTAGGATGTGTTTTTACATTATGTATATCAAATTGAAGCTGTTGATGTGTGCTTTAGTACAGAGTAAGTTTTATGCCACTGGGTGACTAGAGTCTGAAGAAATAGGCCAAAACATGGACCCGGATACACCTAGAATGTGTGTTTACATTATGGGTATTAAATAGAAGCTGTTGCTGTATGCTTTAGTACAGAGTAAGTTTTACACCGCTGGGTGACTAGGGTCTCGAGATATAGGCCAAAACATGGACCCGGATACTTCTAGAATGTGTGTGTATTATGGATATCAAAAGAAAGCTGTTGCTAAGAGCTTTAAAATAATTTTCATTGTGATATTCGATTAAGTCGCATCAACCTGGCAACACTGATAAATATGCATGCGAGGCAGAAATAAAGACATGAATTAATAATACCCACATACCTATTTACATACGTCCTATTCGATTTGCCTGAAATTTGTTATAAAAATTTGCCGATATTAGTATTTACGATGCTTTTTCTGGGAAGTAGACCAAAGACGGACTGGGACTTGGATCAGGACTAAGACTGGGACTGAGACTAAGACTGAGACTCGGAGTGGGGCTGATACTGAGACTTGGAATGGGACTGGAACAAAATACATACCACCCTCTGGGATTGGCAATAAGATATGAAGAAGAATGAGAAAAACTTGAGAGAAGAGAAAAGAGAGAAGGAGACTGAGAAAGATAGAATGAGATAAAGATAGAATGAGATAAAGATAGAATGAGACGAATATGGAGATAGATGAAGCGAAAAATACGGAGGGAGGAGTGAATACAAAGATTAGGAAAAAGTGTAGAGGGGGGAGGGCAGAGTTAGACGGAAAAAGCTTATTAATTTGTATGCAGATAGACCAAATTTAGGGTAGAACAACGTCTGCGGGTCTGCTAGTATTACATAATTCTTTTCGGAGCCTGGACTAATACGCGAACTGACTTCTTGTTTTGTAAACCAAAACGCACTAAAAGAGATTTACTGCTCCTTTTTATTTATTTTCCATATTATTTATATGGTATTTTATTTTTAAAGTATAGCATTTGTATGTGTAACCGAATTTCAGAGAAAAAACGTAGTAATGTCTATTTTATACTGTTTTCTCTCCTTGAAATATTAATTCAATCCTTTTTTGGTTTTGAATTCTAACAAATTTTTTAACTTGTTTTATTTTTAAACTCGCATCTTTAACGATACATTTTTTAGTTACAAAGTAAAATGAAGTCATAGAGACTTATTCGCATAGAAATTCTTAAAAGGCAGTAAGTGAACTCACTTCTTCCTTGCAATAATAATATAAAATATCGCGCTGTAAGATTCGTGATCGAAATCATTTTTTTAAATCGCAATTGCTATAAAATTGGCAATCGGATTAGGGAAATACGTCAAATGGTGGCTGCCAGTACTAATTAGATCCATAACTTATTATCATTTTAACCAGCTCTGCTCAACACCTACATACTTATAGCACTCTTATTTTTGTTGGGCCTGAAGAATAGGCACAGATACAAATTCACACTTTGAATATAAAAAATATTTTCATAGCACTCACATATGCCCTCAAATATAAAATCGATTCATACGAAAGTAGTAAGTGCAAAGAAAAAGCATTTCAGTATGATTTAATTCAAAATTTATTCATTAAGGGGACCAACAAAATTCTGCAAACATTTAAAATATTTTTTTTTTTGCAATTTAAAAAATTTTAGTTTACAAATAATTTTGTATAGTTATGTATGTATTGTGTTTTGCACTTCAATACATACCTGTTAAATTCCAATTACAATTATCAATTGATGCAATTGGTTTATATTCTCTAATTCATTAAACAATTAGAAATAGTTCAACTAAATCCCATTAGATAATTGAAGTTTTTATTCTAATGGTAAATTAATGCAATTAGTTGCCATTAGCAAAAAAAATTGGGTTACCTTTATAATTAGAAAACTAATTGAATTAATTCGAGCTAATTTAATATCTAATTGCAGCTTCTAAATTGTGTTGAAGGTCAGTACTTCTGTGGCTTAGCAGACAGACATCGTCTGCATATTCTAAATCCCCTAGCTGAGTGAAAGGCGTCCATTGTACACCGTGTCCACCATTTTCTGCGTTCCTCATAATCTCGTCTAATGCCAAGATAAACAAGAGCGGCGAGACTATGCATCCCTGTCGCACCCCGCTTTTAATTTCGAAGGGTTCTGAGAGGCACCCATCGTGACTGACCCGGCACTTAAATTCGGCATACATTGCCTTTATAATGTTGATTATTTTATTGGGCATCCCGCGTTTTCGTAGTATTTCCCAAATATATTTCCTGTCGAGACTATCAAAAGCCTTTTTAAAGTCGATAAAAAGTAAATAAGCTGATGTTCTGTATTCACAGCATTGTTCAACAATGATTCGGACGGTATTTATTAGATCAACACAGGATCGGTTTTGTCTAAAGCCAAACTGATTTTCTCTTAGAGTTCCGTGCACCGCCTCTTGAATTCGGGACAGTAAGATCGTGGAGAACACTTTGCTAGGAATTGAGAGTAAGGTGATACCTCTGTAGATGTTACAATCAGAGGTATCTCCCTTTTTTGCGACTTTTACAAGTATGCCTTCATTCCACTGACGAGGGTAGGATTCTTCTTCCCATACCTGACGGAAGATTGGAAGTAAGGTTTCAGCTGCGGTATCTGGATCTGCTATGAGGTATTCAGCATATATGTCATCAGTTCCTGGGGCCTTGCCCTTTTTTAAGGACTTGATTGCTGAAATTATTTCATTTTTCGTAGGGGGCGCGCTGTTTACCCCATTGAAGTGGGGTTGGTTGTTGTAGTTTGCAGCAATTGTGTTGGAATTTAAGGTCGCTTCACCTACAGGATTATTTAATACTTTCTTGAAGTGTTCCACCCATACACTCATTTGTTGTTCGCTTTCAGTAATAAGATTTCCGTTTAAGTCTTTTACTGGTTTTTGACCACTCCTGTATTTTCCGGTGAGTTTCCTACTAATCTCATAGAGTTCCCTCATATTATTTAATCTGGCTGCCGCTTCAGCTCGACTAGCTAATGTGTCAGCCCATTCCCTCTTGTCTTTTCTAGCAGACTTCTTAATTAGCTTGCATTTTTCTTTATACCTTGCGGATAACTGCCTTGCTTCCTCCGTGTCATTGTTGTTCGTCCGTCTGAGAAGCGATTCTTTAATTTTCCACCGCTGTTCAATAAGTGTCCACGTATTATTTGTTAGCCATACTTTCTTTGGATAGCATACATACATTATACTAAATAGGGTTGGTCACAAACGAAATAAAAAATTAAAACCAAGTCCACCCCTGAACTTGAAGCTTATGTTGAGAGTTTCTCGGATATTTGTTAAAACTTTTTTTTCCGAAATAACCTTTCTAAATAACTTTAATCTTTCCATGAAAAGGGCTCTCCATGTATTCGTAATTAGATGATACGCTTGTATGAGTTTGCGAGAGTAAAGTTCTTCTTGGATTAATTTGAAAGCCGAGTACTCGAAATCTTATTTTTAATGAAATAAGGGACTATAACCGAATTCAGCTGTATAGATTGCCTTTAGTTGCTTTATTGCTTTCTTTTAAGACTTGGCAAATTTTATATACGCAAATTGCAGTGGCTTTCACATTTACACACATACGCGTACTTATAATCGCACATTGTTTGTTTCCTTTTTCCTGATTTTGTCGTCGCACTTTTCTTACAGCATCTTATACTATTTTCACACAGACGGCTTATTGAATAATAAAGGCAATTTTCTACATTAAGACGCTTATTGAGCTCAATCTTCCCTACAAAATTCGAATCTATTATTATTTCATTAGTAGCTAATCGAATGCCTAATGAAGTCAAAAGCACAATGCAACTCTGTTGGCAGCGTTCCGCTTCCGTTTCCGCTTCTTAGTTTTTGGTGTGTTCAGTGCTTAAAAATGTCATTTGTCAAAGCAAATGTCATTGTCTGCATGGCGGAACGATACAAGTTGGCCGCTTCGAACAGCTGATTATAACCTTTTTTAATTGATTTGATACATCAACTACCGGCGCAGTACGATTTTGACATTTGTCCATCGAATTTACAAGTACATGGAATTTTTTTGTTTGTAGGTATGTCACCATGCTCCCACCTTGTATCGTTCCGCCATGATTGTCTGTCTCATCCTTCATACTAATCGAGCAGTTACTTCTGTGTGAAAGCAAAAAATTTACGATTTCATTAGCAGGTGAAATGAGATCATTAAGTTTCTGTGTGAAAACAGTATTATTCTGTATTTTTAAACGGTTTTATTTAGCTTGACTTGACATGCAGGCCGCACGGCCGCATGCACGGCCGTTGTGAACGAATTTTGTAATTGAAATTTAAGTAACTTCCCGATAAGCTACAAGCTTGAAACTTGGAATATAGTGAAATAATAAAAAAAATCACCGCTAGGTGGCGCAAGGATCGAGATATTCACAAAAATCGTATTTGTGTTTCGATTTGTTCCATATTTGGAACACATAATACATACATGAATAGAAAGTGACCTATGATGTCCGATTTGGCTCATATTTGGAACAAATATTACATACAGTCCGGTAGAAGTGACATCAAAATATTTTGGAGTTGAAGGAGGGACAAGCATACGTGGCGCAGAGTCGAGTAAAGTCTTTGGAAATATTATGTATTGAGGACTTAGATTGTAACAAATTGTCAGAAAAGAGTCCTTGTAATAATGAGTCACTAAATGAACTAAATAGAATGAGAAATAATAGGCAATTAAATAAAGACTAAAAACTTGAAAATAAAATAATTAAAAAAAATTGTTTAAGTTAAACGGTTTCATTTAAAACAATACTTACATGAAGTAATAATAGTACTAAAAGCTAGAATATAACTAGGTAGGTCCTAGGTACTAGTCATCACACTCCTCATCAATCTAGGGTGTTGATCAGGCAATTAAATAAAAGCGTTGGACGCTTCAAGTTTCTATTGATAGTCATATATAAGACCAACTGAACCTACGCCTCACATTTTTAGAAATTTCACGCGCCCAATGCTTTTATTTAATTGTCTGATCAACGCCCTAGATTGATGAGGAGTGTGATGACTAGTACCTAGGACCTACCGACTTATTTTCTAGCTTTTAGTATTACTATTAATTACTTCATGTAAGTATTGTTTTCAATAAAAGCATTTAACTTAAAAAATTTATTTTAATAATTTTTTTTTTTTTTTTTAATATTTCAATCAAATCGAATCTTCGTGACAGTGTTCGCTTTTCCCGATTGTATTAGAAGAACTTGAAAGCTGTTTTCTTTTTACTGTATAAAATACCGTACATGTATGAATGTATGTATTGGTATCCGCATACATTCGTATATATTTATGCATGTGTTTATTTATTTTCGTTTGTTTTCTATTTTGCCGAATTTGGCTCAATTGTTGTCGTTCGCCATTTTTTATTGTTATTGTTCTTTTGATTTTTGTTATTCTAGGTAATTTTTTTTTTGTGCGCGCAGCCAATAAACGCAAGCGAAGGCAGTGATATCAGCAGCACAGCCAACGTCAACTGCGAATGTGACTGCGAACGCACACATATATTTGTTTGTATGATATATAATGTGTGTGTGGTGTCGTCATGTTTTCAACTTCCTTCAGTTGCTGCTCAGCTAAAGCTGCTTTATTTATATGCGACTATGTTGTTGTTGTTGTCGGTTCTTTTACAACCTCTTTGTGTGGGATTTCTTCTATTGCTTTGCCTGATATACTTGTGTTTCGGCTTTGTCCAAGTTTTTGTGCGTCTGTTTGTTGTGTGGTTTCCTACAACTGTAAGTTGCGTCTACTTATAGTATTCCTTAAGTTATTGCTCGCACAGTGGTTTAAGTTCTAAACTTTTACTTAATTCACACGAATTTATTGGTTCCCCGTTATACAACGTAAACGTTATATAACATATGTATACCAACCAATTATTATTGTCGATAAGGAGATTTTAAGCTCTCATTCACTATTAATTATCTTAGGAAAGCTTAGCGGCTTCGCAATGCTTTGATTGATTCTACACTGCTTTTCCGTTTCGCATCTAAAGAAATTTTCCCTCTCGAATCCTCTTTGTATTTTCTGATGATTTATCTTTCATATTCCAGCAGATCTTTCAAATCAGGATTTCCTCCTTTCTTCATATTAAATTTTTTTGAATAACATACAAAAATATTAAGTCTTTGGGATTAAGTTACATATATGTTGGTTGGAGTTCGCCTAACCACTCTATTGGCGTTTTCTTCTCTGGAAAAAAATGTATTCTTATGTGTAGCACTCTTAGATTCTAAATCTTGAACTATGTCACCCAGCGTTATGTGAAATGGCTCCATTTGTAGATAAAGGGACCCCTTTTCTTACTTAGTGAAAGATATATTGTGAAAGGAACAAACAAACTCACTAGAGAGATGAGAAGAACCGACAGGGTGATATTATTTACAGAAAAAAAGTCATATGACGACCGTTGTAGGACGACAGAAAATTTAAAACAAACCAAGCACAAAATTTTATTGGGATGATTGACTAGGTTTTAAAATATTATAAGAAATGCATTTTTAATACGGTTAGACCTAAACAATAGAAAACACTTAATCACCAAATCAATAAACATAATTTGGCGCGATGCACCTCCACGGAGATTAAGGTCAATATTCTCTTTCAATTCATGGTATCCGCCTTTTCGCTTTTCCTGCAAATCGGACGATCTACATGTTCTATGAAGGACCAGATGCTCGGCTGGCTGATGTCAACGTAAAGATGAAGATTGACATCACCACTAACTAGTAGATACGATGGTCGGTGATAAGAAGGACGGTAATAAGGATCTCGTGAGGTCTATTTTAGTGGCCTTGAGAAAGAGAGCAGAATTCGAAGCCATGGTGTTGGTGATTGACCGTCTTACAACGATTCGCATCAAGGCTAGTATTTTCAATATGTGTAACGTTTTTTTGAGCCAACACAGGCAAAGATGATTCCCTGATGTTCAAGCGACCTTTCTTTATTAATATTTCCAGCATTGCTTGCTCGTAGTCAACATTTGTGTTCCGCAAAAAACAATATAAAATGAACGTTTTTGTTTTTGCAATTATATTGCAATATACATATATCGTCGGTACAATGCCAAAGTCACGAATGTGCCATTTTTGTTTTAATGAAATATTCAGTCCTATTCTTGAATCCATCGTAGAAAATCTACGAATACAACCCTCCGCTACGAATACGAAGAATTTGCTATCACTGAACTCATGTGAAACCGGAAAAAGTGCTGCCAACATATAATGTCAAATTTTGGTTATTCGAAGTCAGCTGAGCGATTGTAAATAAAAAATTTCGATTTAAATTCTAGTTTAAAATTGCATTACCTATATTCATTATCATTTAAAAAAAAGTTTAGTGCTTAAAATGGATTCTATATCATTTGCAGCTTTGTTAGAAGAAAATGAGCAAGAAAGGCGTGATTTAAAAATTGCGAGGAGTCTTGAAATTAGAAGAAGATATGTATGTGAAAGGATCCGTGTTTTCATGAACTTATAAAGGTTTTAAAAAATTGTGTTTTATAAAAACTTTCCGCCTAAACATGGCTGCGTTTACCTACGTGCTCGGTGTTATAAATGAAGGAAGTACACCGTTCGGTGGGTCATGTTCAATGAGTCCTATAATTCGCTTAGCATCGGTAAAACTTTTTTTTTTTTGCGGAAGGTAGCTATCAGCACGGAGTTGGAAAAGATTTTGCCTTTGCGATGTGTCAGACCACATTTTCCAAAGTTTTGAAAGATGCCTTACTAATTTTCCAAACGCGGCTATGTCCACAATTGATATACTTAGATATGACCAACGAAGAGCAACGTAGCGTAAAAAGGGAGTTCTACGAAAAATATAGGTTTCAGGGTGTAATCATGTTTTATAGTTTTTGCAATAAATGTCATTATTATAAGACCCTTAAAAATTAAAATAAATATTTTAGTAATTTAATTTTAATTTAATTCTTTTAAGCCTTCTTCCAAATCTGTGAAGCTAAGTTTCCGATATGCAACGTATTACAAAAGCATTACTTTTTTCCAGATAGTTGCATCTTTTGTTGGTGGCGCAATACTATTTGCAATGTTTTCCCAAAATTTGTTAACCTCCTCCGTTGGGCAGTTTGTAAAGCCTAGCGCCATTTCAGGGTGCTGCTGCAACAGGTCAAGTAAGCAGGAACATTGTTGGCGAGTTGTGACAATTTTTTACCTATTATAACAATAGATTGTAATTAAATTAGTATATATATCACTTTTAATAATATACTTATATTTTATTTGTTTAATATCCCTTTTTATTCTGAATTTTTAATGATTTTACTTTTTCCCGCAAACTGATACGCGTCGTAGAAAATTTGTACGAAACTCTATGATTTCACAGTTCGAGTGTGTTCAGTGAAGGCTTTCTACGAATTTCGAACTTACGATGGATTCAGTAAACGTACTTTCGTAGAATTTACGAAAATCGAGTATACGATGGATTCAAGAATAGGGCTGATTATATAAATTTGTCAAATTTTGCAAAGCCAAAACGAATGTGAATTTTTCTTTTTTGAAAAAAAAAAAATAAACATTTTTCAATCAGCATTACTTAGTTGTTTACAAAAATAAACCTCCCAATAGTGGTTGAGATATACAAATTTAAATCTCTATTAATTAAATCTCTATTTTTAACAATGTGTTCAAGGTTTAAAACGCGTTTTTCACAAAAGATCAAATATGCACATTCATGACTTTGGCATTGGACCGACGATATATGTATATATTGCAATATATATTAGGTATTAAATATTTTGCAAACACAACGTGATGCGGCCGACGTGGGTATGGCCTCCTTTTACGAGAGAAAAAGTGTACTGAATTCAAACTAGATAGCAATACTTTTAAATAGCTCTGAAGTGAAAACCAGATTAATGACCGCTAGTGCTCAATAGATAGAAAATTCCTCTTTAGTTTTTTAAAAGGTTCACGGTTTTATGTTGATTGAGTGAAAATTACCTTCGATCTTTGATTACATATAGGAGAAGTTGCGGACCCTATTTTAAGAACAGCTAATTATATAAATATATAAATACAAGGCGCGATGGCCTCAGAAGAGATATTAAGGCCGATCTTCTCTTCAAATTTGTGTATTTTATGACGACTTCGAACGGCAACCGCACGTCAGATTAGTTTTCACTTTCTTCTGTTGAAATGACCCTCCAAGTTTGTCCTATTGACAAAAAACTCTGATGAATTGACTATAATGCACTCAATTTCGCTGAATTTCTTTTCAAGAACAACAAACCCTATTTGTTGACATTACGAGCTTTATGTCTTTCCTTGTACATATGTATATATTTGTTTGATATTACTTTTTTTCACGGCAATGCATTGATTATGCGTCAGATAAGATCCTCTTCGAGTACTGGGACTCTATCAATAAAAAATTATCTTTATATTATATAGTTTGGGACATCTCGACAACAATTCAAATAATGTGAATTTTATGAGCTGTGAAAAAACGTATGGATATAAAGAAAGATGCCATAGCAAATTTCCACTTTTACAGGAAAGATCGTATCGGAAATATAAACCGGAGGGTAAGTTTAGGTTGAACTGGCCGGTTAATAATGATCTCACATAGACTGATTGTGTCCAAGTATAACCAACATTTTTTGACGACTAAAGGAAAAAAAAAACCCAATTAGGTGCCAGGACTTATGTTATATAATAACTAGGTCCTCTTAGCAAATACTAGAAGTTTTCTTGTACTTTATAGCTCATAATTGTCTCGAGATCTGGCAATTTTGCCGCCTCTCGTAGCTGGAGCCTTGACCTACATATGTCCTGCTTGTAACATGTCCCCACATGACATCAACCATCTTTTGGATTTCCATGTGGAACCAACGCCTCTGGCACCTCTTTCCCTCTGGTTCACCCCTGTTTAAACTAAATGACTACCGTTAGAGGATATTGATGACAATTTGTGTGACACCTACTGGATGTGACGAAGCACTGCTACAGCACTAACAATAACAGGCCTTACTTATAAGCATGCCAGATGGCAGTGCCCAGTTCGTATGGCCATCGTGAGCCTCCAGTATTCTCTCTTTATAGATATGAGCAAGTTTGAGTCTAACTTCATAGGATTCGCATATTATCTTAAAAGTTTTGCAGCACCGCACTTCTGTCCACGCCTTCCTGCTTAATGGCTCATATGCAAATCCTGTCTAATTTGGATTTCTCCCAAACGGATTGGGACATCTGCCGCCGATTCGTCGAGTATGGCACCCACCTTTGCCAGCGTAACTCTTTGTGACCGGGAACCCAGTACAGATGTTTGGTCCAGCCAAAGCGAAGTCTCTGAGATTACTGAAGTACTCTGTTAGAACAGAAGTACTGTTGCATTGCTGCATTGCAACGTGATCACTTTGCAGCGTAAGGAGCCGATCCATTTGGTTAAGGCTTCATTTGGCTAACATTGTCCATGCTTGCTCGTTTTTAGAGATTGTTGAAAGCCCCGGTAATATCCAGAAAACCCCCTTTATATTCCTGACCACCCTATGCATTGCAATATCAACTGACTTGCTTTTGTGTAAGCATGTTGCGCTGAAGATAATAATGCTTCATTCATATTTGATTTTATAAATATATTATGATCAGATAAGATGTCAAACTAAGTGACCTCTAGTCTTTAGGGTGCAAATGACTGGACCTGGCGATTTTATTTTGGAAAAAGTTGCTATCGTCCACTAAGTTTTGGCATTTGGAGTGTAGCCATTATTACACAAATCTTTCACATCATCTCCTGATGGGAAGTGTATGTAAACAGCGCCTCGAGGAACCCTCCACTACTGTGTGACCATTCCAGGTAGTCCTTTTTTATCAGTCCCCGGACTGTATTTCTTTTAGATAGGAATTTCCCCAGACATTTCGCTAGAGCACAGAAATTTTCCACGATTTCCTTCTCGATCTGCTTATTTCACGTTTATAGATCCTCAACAGATCTCTATTTCATCCCAGTACTAAATGCAAGTTTCCATGGACAGTCAACATTTACTTGATTGCTCTTCCTGTTGGTATTATGAATGAGCCTGAATTGCTGTGCATGGTGCTGCAGCTTTGCTGTGTTATTTATTACGTCATTTTCATTAAAATATTCAATACTGTCTAGTTACACATTTGATTCTAAATTTAATATGACCATGTATTGACTTTTATAAATTTGATATATTTTTAAATCTTTTAAAAAAAGACAAAATTTTCAAATAAGTGAACCAGCGAAAAAACACGTAAAAATTACCAGTTTTTGGCCAAAATGCACCAAAGAGGCAAACGTAATTATAAATCGCAAGTGCGAGGTATACAAGTACAAACATAAGTACTGCCAGCAACATATTGCTGCAAACATCTTGAGATAGAGAAGAATGCTCCACTGTATCTTGATGTCGTTGTCAGCGTGTGACTGCATGCGTGCCCTAATCATTTGTTTGTTGGCCATAATCGTCGCTGGCGTCAACGTCGTCACCGTCGTCGTTGTTGTCGCTGCGAGATGTCGATGGTGCCGTAGTCGTCGCCATCGTCATTGCCGTCGTCGAGGAGCAAAAATCAAAAAGATTTCGAACACAAACAGATGCAACGTGCTACTCACAGCAACTGGTCGCACGTTTTCCCTTAGCGCGATTTTGACACTCGACATTCGTCAGCCGACAAACTCAGTCAAACAAAAAATATCGTCGTAGTGTTGTTTTCGCTGGCATTTACATTTTGCAAAATCGGATTTGTTTCTTTCTTCTGTATATTAGTAATCGCGCTCACCGTTACATTACCGGCAATCGAATCGGAAGTATAAACATATATATTCGTAACGTGTTTTCAAGGATATCCTTTATTAAGCGACATATTGGTTTTCGTCGCGCTGTCGCTAAAACGCGTCAATATTTGCTATACAAAGTGAAAACAAAATTTGTTATGATTTATTGGAAAGTGTTTGTGAATTAATGCCAACTTGCGGTAAAATTTCAATGTATGCATATGCATACATACATACGTAAACACGTTTAAAACATTTGCATAGAAATAGCAATCCTGCACGTGTGTGCACCGGGTTTTGTGTGCGTGTGTGTGTGCGAAAATTTTATGTGCCCCGTCAGTGTCAAAGAATTTGTGTCACCTACTCTCAAGTGCAACGTCTGAGGTTTAGACAAAAACAATTTTTTTAATACTGAATTTCAAAATAAGCAAGTGAATACAAAAACAAAATCGTATATATTAGAATGAAGAGCGTTTATCATTAGCCACGAATTTGTAGCCGTTAATTGATTAAAAAAAATGTCAATTATGTTGGTGTGAAATTGGTGGCTTTTGTGTGTGCGTCATGTTGTTAAATATTTAAAAGCCATTTTCATAATTTATTTTGACCATCTGCACTTACACAGACATATGCATATGTATAGGGCGCTTCGTCTTTATCTCTGGTAAAGTGATAATGGGAATGTTATTGCTGGAGGCGGGTCAATGAGTAGTTGTAGCAATTATTCTTGGATTTGCGTTTAATTGTTGTTGTGTTGGTATAAACAATGTCATCACGCCAATTGTCACAGCTGCCGTTTACGTGTGGCAAGCGTTACATGTGCGACATCTTAATTGAGGCTAATTAGTTAAATTTGCAGCAGCCACAGGTGGCTATTGTTCGGGTTTGCTTTGACTTACCTATGTATATACAGCTATCCTTATCTCTGTATGTGTTCATACCAAAACTAAAAATGCATAAAACTATGTATGTATACACCTAAACAAACCTAAACATATATGTACATTTCGTATTAAATGCTAATTTGTACCGATTTAAACTTATTCATGCCGGCAATTTTTGCCTTGCAGTGAAACCAACTTTTTCTAAATAACTTCATAAATAAGATGATGTAGCCCATTTTAGGCATATTATTTTCGCCTTTCGGATTACATGGTTTACATGTCGTCCAACAAATATTGCTTGTTGTAATTCGAAACTCTACGTGATCTTTAATTCTTCTCCGTTTGAGCAATCTTCCTCTTCATTTAGAAGAATACCTTCTGTGTCTGCGCATATTCATTCATAAACATAACGTGGCCCAAAAAGCGCAGCCTTTGCGTCTTAATTCGTTCCACTAATTCATTTTACGAACCGTCGCCAATGCGTAGAGGTCCCGAAATCCTTGTAGGATCATTTCTCTCGAATACTTCAAGAGCCGTAACATGTAATATCGGTGTCAAATCTTCGGCGCCTATAACAGATCGGATACGATAAGTAATTACACTCAGAGAAGAAATCGTTCTAAATCGAACGAAACAAGTTCAAAATTAAGAACATTCGTTCACAAAAGTCTGTTAAGTACGTTTTTTCTTAACTCGTGACTTATGGACTTGTTTTAAGAAAATTTTTTCTAAGCACACCGTTCGTATTTTTTGATCAGCTTGGTATTGACGTGTGAACCTTCTGTGTTCATTTCAAGCCCTATTTGTGCTTGATTTAGTTTTTTTCTCATGCTTGAAAAACGATTTTTAGTCGATTTAACGGCCTTAACTTCAGTTGACCTTATGACCACTTCAAGCCAGAACAGAAAGCTAATTGCCATATGCAATGGTTCTAATTTTAAAGAGTTACAATATCAACGATATTGACATTATGACCAGCCTGCTCTTCCGTAAGTCAACTCGTTTTTTTTCAAGTGGCTAGGAGGTCAATTATTTTGTTTTGCTGAGTTAACTTGGCTTGGCAATTTAGCCTTGATTATATTTCGTTTAGCACATACGATCTGCATTGCACTTGATTTCACCCAAAATTAAAAGAAAAATGCAAATGCAGATATTTTCTCTCAAATCAATGGCGAAATGTTTTAAGAACTATCAAAATAAAATTTAAAAACATAAATGGCATCCAAAAGTACCGATGACAGATAGAACTCGCTTAGAAAATCAAAAATCAAGAGGCTCTAAATCAAGTCAAGTATTTCTTATTATTTGGTAATCAGCTCATTAAACAAAACCGTAAGTGACAGTTGTCAAGTCAATTCAAGTCTATGCTAAGTATGAGCAACGAGCGCTTTAGCCATTTTCACCAAGGTTAGCAGTTGGAACGATTGTAAAATGGCTCAACACATTTTTTGAGGGTTGCATTAAACTGAGTAAAATTCCACAAATCCAGTCGTATTCATACAAACGGCGGAATCCATCTACATCTAAAAAAAAAAAAAGTTTTTTATGGAGCCTCATATATCAACTCATGTAAAATTGCATACCTAATTTAGATTGTTACCAAAATGTAGAAAACTTGAATCATTTTTCATGTGTGGCATAAATTCATGGACGTGGATAATTTGGTTGCAGTAAAAGAGAACAAAATTAACTTCATTACTAAAGTTATTTTTTACTGCCATTACCCAAATTTCTGTACACAAAATACCATACTTTTCGATTTATCGCGGAAAGTTATGCAAAAACTATTTCGGGAAATTTTCTAAAAAATGTTTTCGAAAAGGGTACAGTTTGTAAGAATTTAGAAAAACTGCCTGAAAGATTCCAAATTTGAGCAAGGGATTAAATTATAGTCGATTTGGTTTGGATTTATTAAGTTTGCGATCACAAAATGACGATTGACATTTAAAAAAAATCCAAGCCTACTAATTGTAATTAGTTTGTAGTCCTTTTGCGTTGTAGCCGCAGCTTCTGCATCCTACCAAGATCAAGAGTTTCCGAAATCCTTTTAATCGTCGTTTGATAAAGCTCGTCATTCCGGCAACGTCCCCGAAACTGAGCTCTCCCGAAAATAAAGATTTTGCCATCTTTATGCGTGATTTGGCCATGGAAGTGATATAATGGTAGGTTTTTCTTAAATTTGGTATACTTGCAATTACTACCTCTCTTGTGTACTACGAATGATATTCATACGATTTCAATCTTAACGTCCTCTAAATAAGCGTTTCCGGAGTGATGCATCAATTTTATATGACATCCAGTTATATCACTTGAGCTGATTCAATTTTTCTTTACTGTACTAGTCGGCTGATCTATCTGTCAAAATTATTTCCAGCAAAGCATCTAATGAAATCGGCACCTTCGCATTCATGCTCGGAAAATTTCCATTCTTTGCAAAAAATAACTGGTAAATCAACCCATGATGCAATTACTAGAGATTTGTTCTTCAATGACGGCAGAGCTTTGGCACTCCCAAATTGAGAAATCTGGACGGGTTCATTTTACGAAGTAAGGAAAACGGGTAATAATTCAATCCCCTTTAGCGAAAATTATAGTAGAAAAGGACGTTAGTAGTATATTAGTAGTGATAATAAATTTGTAAATGCCAACAGGTTTTGGAGGAAATAATTCATTTTCTACTAAATATTTCGTGAATTGATAAAGAGCTATGTTGGTTTAGAATTTTATTCAAAAATACACCATTTCAAAAACTCCCTATATGAGCATAATTTCAATGCATTTTGACATAAGAGGGAGTTAATGAAAAGCATTCTGAGGCGTTCTTCAATCTAATTCCAATATAGGGCGCCTTTGTGACAAATCATGAAATTGAAAGTTTTTGAAAAATATTCTGAGATAGGACGCTATTGAAAACGCAGCCAACATGGTCTGACAAAAAAAAAAAAAAGGCTTATTGTCAGAACTTTATATTCCGGACTTGACTTTGACAGAAGAGTTCAGCTTTTATGCGGTCCTGCTACACAGGGAGTATTTACCTTTTTATTCTGAAATTTCGGAAAGCTCCTTTACGTTAAGTATTCATGGACGTGTTGAGGATAAAACGTTAATTTAGAATATTCGGAACACGTTCGTTTGATACTACCTTACGAGGTCCGAATATACATAATATTGAAAATATAAACCGATTCCCCAAATTCTTAAATGGAGACGAATGTTCCGAACATACGGAATGAAGAAGTTGACATGCTCAATGTACCAATATTTCGTTACGGCATCTCCATTATTTACTAAAGAACGACGTGAATCAATTTACTATTCGACTTTTTGACGTTGATCGATGAATTTTGAAGTGGTTTAGGGTTCATATGTTCATAGGTTTACGAAAGTGCACGATTCCTTGGTGTCCGCACTTTTCATAAAACCTATGTTCATCCACACTAATAGTTCATGGCATAGTTAATAAATTCATCATAAAATTAAAATAAATGTTCTAAGGAATTATGCAGTTTAGTACTTATCGGGTATTTGTAAACTGATTGCTTCCTATTTCTACTATTAATATTTTTCCAAAAATTGCAAAGAAACAACACAGTTAACGGATGTCAATTCGATTTGGGAGCAAAATGGCTGCAATTTTCAAAAAATTTGTCTGTCGAGCAAACCTCTTGTGATTGAATCATGAAATCAACCGATCAAACAAACTTATCTGTTAAGAAAAAAAAAAAACAAAAAAAAAAAAAAAGATTTGGGTGTTGCTCTTCCACTGGATGTTGATATTACTTAAATTTAGTACCTTTTGAAATGTTTTTATTCGTCTGACATTCATTTTATGGGTTTTAGACACGCAATCGAAATTATTTTTCATTTTTCTTCGGACAAAATTGGAGTACCTAATAAAAATTAGTAGCATATGATCAATAATAATGTAAAGCCGGGGCTACAATATCTATAATTACGTGCAAATCTTTCGATATTTGACTTACAATGTCGTTCTCAAAAGAGAGAAGACTTAAAGCTTCAAGTCGTTGTGCTTACAGAACACTGCCTTCTGGCGCCACATGCATACAGATTAGTGCCTGTCAGTAAAAGCAGATGGAGAAAGTATGGGTTCGGGAGCGAAATGATTTAGCGCGTTCTGCTACCAGCGATAGCAGAGCTAACAAATCACGAGGAAACAAATTAGCGGGGTATAATGAATTTTCATGTATTGGATAAGAGAACTGAGCAGCTATTTTATTATACAAGTTCTGGTAAATAATGAGTTTTTCCATCTGATCGGCAAACAAAATCTGGCAACACTTTACCGTATTCAGTCTATGTGAGGTCTTTCTTTACTGAAAACCCTAACCCAATAATAAAAGTTATAATAATTTGGCGCAATCCTTCGCCTTCGATTTGTGTTTCGCATTTTTTTTTTTAATATTTCCCTACAAATTGGAGGCAGTTGAATTGGAACACATTTTCACTTACATTGAGAAGCTCACTCTAGGGATGTACCAACTCAGAAATCATATTTCGGCAGAAACTTTGAACAATTAATGACGGGACTGTCTTCGGCTGTGCCGAAAACTTCGTATCTTTCATGAATAGGGCTGAACAATAATCTTATCCCATTCGTAATATCCACATAATCGGCTGTATAAGATAAGAAATATATAGTGAACACATGTACATACCTAAGTGATTTTTAAGATAAACAAAAAATAAAAAATAGGTATGTACTTTGTGTGAGGATGCAAAGTTTCGCGTTTTTTGTGGCCTGCATGTGAAAACTATGACCACGAATCACTCATTTCAACAAAATATGACGTAAGCGTAAGTAAAATTGTGAAAATTGTAGTGAAATTTGATGCTTCTAGCCATAAAAAAGGGGACAGAAATTACAGTTTATATAGGGTATATACAATATAAACCACCGATCTCTATGATATTTTTAGACAGCAATGGGGCAGTAACTGATGTCCAGAGAGTGCTTATATTATGGAGGGAATACTTCTCTGCTCTCCTAAATGGAGGCAACAATTCACCGCGCAGAGATGAAGAACCCGGTCCCGCAATCGATGATGACGGAATATATATCCCCCCGCCCGATTATGACGAAGTTAGAATAGCAATAACCAGATTGAAAAACAACAAGGCCATGGGCGCTGATGGATTGCCTGCGGAGCTATTCAAGTACGGCGGCGAGGAGTTTGTAAGTCGCATGCAGCAGCTTCTTAGCAAAATATGGGCAGCCCGACTGTTGGAATCTAAGTGTTCTTTGCAGTCCACAAGAAGGGGGATACTGCAAAATGCACCAACTATCGTGGAATCAGCCTTCTTAATATCGCATATAAGGTCTTTCAAGTGTATTGTGCGAAAGATTGAAGTCCACCGTGAACCGGCTGATTGGACCTTATCAGCGCGGCTTCAGACCTGGTAAATCTACCATCGACCAGATTTTCACAATGCGCCAAATCTTGGAAAAAACTCATGAAAATAGAATCGACACACATCACCTCTTTGTCGACTTTAAAGCCGCCTTCGACAGCACGAATAGGAGCTGCCTATATGCCGCTATGTCTGAATTTGGTTTCCCTGCAAAACTTATACGGCTGTGCAAAATGACGTTGAGCAACACCATCAGCTCAGTCAGAATTGAAAAGGACCTCTCAGAGCCGTTCGAAACTAAACGAGGTTTCAGACAGGGTGACCCCCTATCGTGCGATTTCTTTAATTTGATGCTGGAGCAAATTATACTAGCTGCAGAACTTAACCGCACTGGAACAATATACTATAAAAGCGTGCAATTACTGGCATATGCTGAAGACATTGATATAATCGGCCTAAACACCCGCGCTGTTAGTTCTGCTTACTCCAAACTGGAAAAAGAAGCGGTAAAGATGGGTTTGATGGTGACTGAGGACAAAACGAAGTACCTGCTGTCATCGAGCAAAGAGTCAGCGCATACGCGTCTTGGCAACCACGCTACTGTTGGCAGCCATAATTTCGAAATAGTAAAAGACTTCGTTTATTTGGGAACCAGCATCAACACTACCAACAACATCAGCACTGAAATCCAGCGAAGAATCAATCTTTCCAATAAATGCCACTTTGGACTAGGTAGGTAATTGAAAAGTAAAGTCCTCTCTCGGCGAACGAAAATCATACTCTACAAGTCACTTATCGTACCCGTCCTGCTATATGGGGCAGAAGCATGGACCATGACAACAGCAGATGAAACGGCTTTGGGAGTGTTCGAGTTCTTCGAAAGATTTATGGACCTCTACGCGTTGGCGATGGCGAGTACCGAAGAAGATTTAATGATGAGCTGTACGAGCTATATGTAGACATCAACATAGTCCAGCGAATTAAAACGCAGCGGCTGCGCTGGCTAGGCCATGTTGTGGGAATGAAAGATGATGCTCCGGCCAAGAAAGTGTTTCTATCGGAACCAGCCTATGGAAGCAGAGGTAGAGGGCAGCCCCCACTCCGTTGGAAGGACCAGGTGGAAAACGATTTAAACTCCCTTGGTGTGACCAATTGGCGCCGGTTGGCGGAGGGAAGGAGCGACTAGCCCGCCTTGTTGGACGGTCATAACCGTTTAGACGGTTAAGCGCCAATTAAGTAAGTAAGTAATGGGGCAGTAATTACGAAAAGCTTCTTATCTGAACAATCGGTTGTAGGGGATATATGCTATATGTACGACCGGTTTCATCGATTTTTTCAAACAATAATATTTGCAGTATACGAAAGCATATGGTGAAGTTTGAAGCTTCAATCTGATAAATTGAGGAAGATGTGACAAATATCCTCTTTTCTGAAAAATCTGTTATATGGGGGATATGTATAATTGGACACCTAAATATGCCCGATCACCAAATTTTATCAAGATATCTCAAAAATTGTGGAACAAGTTTGCACACAAACGCACGTCGGGACTTATTTTTTTAATGCTGACTCCGAACGGCATCTGCACGGCTGTTGAGTTTTCACTGAAAAGCTTTACATGGCAGAAATACACTCGGAGTGCTTGCCAAACAATAGGCTAAAACGCGCCTTTCGGTACCTATTTCGAAGTTTTTAGACTTGTTTAAGCAGTCGTACGAACAGGCAAACACGGAGTTAGGGTTTGATGGAAACGTAATATTACGGCTTATAAATCTTTATATCAGAGGTGCCCAGAAAAGCTTCGTAAAGCATTGGAAACCCATTGACCGACCTATATGTCGTGCGAGCAGTGACTGCGATTGAGCAGAGCAAGCAATGAACATTGGTTCGCTTTTATTTCTAGCAGTATACATCTGATGAGAAAATTCTTTGCTCAAATCGTATTTCACGATTTTCATCGTATCCACATACAACTGCAAACAACTTTGCATTTATAAAAGAAGTTTTGTTTATGCTTGAAATATCCAAAAGTTCGACATAATGCCTTCAACAACACAAAACTTCATTTATCTGATTATTAAGCTTATCTATGATTCGAACAGGAAGCCCTTTCGGTAAATTCGTCATTGTTTACAATAGCTTCTACCATTTTTATACTGGGTGTGTCCAGTAGGTACATATGTATCTATGTACTCTGCTGTTTAACCTACTAGTTGTATACTAGATGAATAATAGCACTGGATCACAAATTCCAATTTTTTTCTGAACCAGAGACGCCATTATGAAATTCCTATGTAAAATCACCCCCTGAAAGGGGCCACTTAATCATATATATCTCAAGAACGAATCGAGCAATTCCAAAACGGTTTGAAGGTTTTAAAAGGCAATACAGTTTTCTATAAACTGTGCATACAACACTTTTTGCTAGACCCTGCAAATTCAAAGATAACGAACAATCATTACGGATTTTTCCAATTTTGTGAATAATAAAACAATTTGTACTTTGCGAGGAAGGATCTCGAAAACTCTTTATTTTTTTTTGCGGTTTTTTTTTCTCTCTAAGCTTTGTTTTATTACAAAAAAAGAATAAGCTTTCATTCAACAAAATCGGTGAGCTAATACAAAAGTTATAAGCATTCAAGTAAATATATCCATTTAATACTTAAGTACCCTACTGGTACACAATTGTAATATTCGCTAACTAACTGATATACGAATACTAACACATATGTACCAGTAGGGTACTTAAGTATTAAATGGATATGGGGTATTCCATTTCATTTCGACCAATTTTGAACCCGACCCCTTTAGAATTGTCTGAAAGTTTTTCTTCTTTTTCTAGCTTACGAAAGACGTTTTTCAGAAGTTTTTCAAATTTGTTCATCCAACTCAAAAAAAGTTATGAATTTAAAAAAAAAAACACCGTTTTTGTTTTCAAAATGCTATAACTTTTTCAAAAATTTACAAAAACATATTTAAAAAAAAATGATCCCAAACGGTCAATTTTTGAAAAATTTATAGCATTTTGAAAAAAAACACCGTTTTCCAACTCAAAATAAGTTTTAAATATTTTGAAAAAAACGGTGTTTTTTCAAAATGCTATAACTTTTTCAAAAATACTTTTCGGAAAAAATACAAAAAAAAAAAAGTTTTTTTTTCAATTAAATAAAAAAAAAATTCTCGGCCCACTCCGGGATTAGTGGGGATGATTGCAGAATTGATTGAAGTTTTTTATGAGAAAAAAAAGGGCGAAATTCGAAAAATCTCGAAAAACTGAAAAATTACAAAAAAAAAAAAAAACTTTAAACAATTTTTTGAATTTTTCCAAAAAGTACATTTAAAAACACATTTAAAAAAAAAGATCCCAAACGGTCAATTTTTGAAAAAGTTATAGCATTTTGAAAACAAAAACGGTGTTTTTTTTTAATTTCATAACTTTTTTTGAGTTGGATGAAAAAATTTGAAAAACTTCTGAAAAACGTCTTTCGTAAGCTAGAAAAAGAAGAAAAACTTTCAGCCAATTATAAAGGGCTCGGGTTCAAAATTGGTCGAAATGGAATGGAATACCCCATATATTCACTTGAATGCTTATATCTTTTGTATTAGTCCATCGATTTTGTTGAATAAATGCTTATTTTTTTTTTATAATAAAACATAGCTTTGAAAGAAAAAAACAAATCTGCAAAAAAATAAAAAATAAAAAAAAAAATGGAAAGAATCCGTAATGATTGTTGTTTATCTTTGAATCTGCAGGGCCTAGAAAAAAGTGTTGTATGCACAGTTTATAGAAAATTTTATTACCTTTTAAAAACTTCAAACCGTCTTGGAATTGCTCAATTCGTCCTGAGATATATATGATTAAGTGGACCCAATATATTTTTTTTTTTTTTGAATAAACCGTTATTCCTAAATGTCTCAAAATCGTTACCATAGAATTAAAAATAATCTTGATTTTCGAAATCAGGGGTGATTTTACATAGGAATTTCATAATGGCGTCTCCGGTGCATTTTGGCTGTAAACCAGTGTAGTTTGCCAAATAATTTTCCCGACTAGTTCGAGTTCCGTCCTTTTTCCGTATTAACAACTGGTATTTTTAACAAGACGAACGGAGATATTTACCTATACTAAGGGCCTCCTTGTGCTTACCTGGATTAATCTTCAAGAAGCTAACGGATATGTCACCTTATCCTCCTGGAAGTCGGTTTTTTAAGTGATACCAAACGGCGGTATCATACCAGGTAACATACTCGTCAGTATATCCATGCATCAGAGTCGTACCAATAGACATACCAGTTTATGCAAGAGCTGAAAATTAATTTTGCTGCCAAGTCAATCATAAATGATAAAAAGTTAATATCAAACGCAGGGTGCAAACCGGTTGGGACCGAAAGTTTGTCTTGGCTGAAGATAAAATTTTGCCAAAATATTTCAAAATTAAGTTTGTTCCCCACTTTTCCTTAAGCATTTTAAAATTTTAGATTAAGTTTAATACTATCTTTATTCTTCATTCGGACTCGAAAATAGGTATGTCCGTTTTTGTGTAAGGTAAAATGCTCAAACTCGTTAAGTTTTGAGAGTAATGCATATAATAAAGTGCTTGTGTTTATGCAGTAAGAGACTTTTTCTCACATTATTCTAATAGAACCTGAAATTATTCCCAGAATATACCCGCGGTAGGTATGCCTGTCGTAAGAGGCGACTAAAATACCAAATAGATTCAAACGGGGTTGTGGGCGCAACCCTTTCAGGTTGCCATCGCAATATATAGCTTCTCCAAAGCCAATTGTCAACCTCACCTATCCGTGGCGAGTCCGGTTCCATTAACAGCCGAGGCTCTGGCGACCTCGAACTCCTCATGGATCTAGGGGGTGGGAGAGCGGAATGGCCTAGAAGATCGCATGTGGTAATAGCAAATCGTTCCCCTGATGGTCGCGCTTGGTACCGGAACGTACCAGATCTGCATCCGCCAATGGACATCAACATCGATAACACTCCCCAAGGCCTTCGGGGAGTGTTCTTATCGCTACAACAACATATAGACTGAATGTGTGTATTGTATTACCAGAACTCCAACCTCTTGGCAAATACTAGAAACATTTTTGGACCTATACTACTTGCTGTTTCTATATATAATAATTGAAATCATAGTCTGGCGAGCACAGAAACCAAGCACTAGTATCACTGACGAGGCCTAATTTAAAGGCATGTGACGCCCAGAACTCAGTGTTCAGCCAGAATATCCATCGTGATCCTGCAGTCACCTATTTTTAACTTTATTGCCATTTTGCGACCCGTGCTCGGTTCAACGTGCCGAACTATTTACTTTTTCTATCCCGCCCACATATTAACTGGACACTGCCTTCTGGCTTCACATGCATATAAGTAGGGCTTCGTCAGCAACAGCGGTTGACCACGTCGTGTCCTGCCCTTGCCAGGTCAAGGCTATAGCGTCTAGTAGGGGCAGAGGTGCCAAATCTCGAGGCAGTAATTCAGCTAGGTCCTAGAAAACTTTCAGTATTCAGAGTTATTTACACAAGTCCTGGTACCATGTTGGGGTTTTTGGTGTTTGGTCGTAAAACATATTCTGGTAACACTATGGACACAATCAGTCTATGTGAGGTCTTTATTGACCGGCCAGTTTAGCCTATCCTTACCTACTCCGCCCACTGTGCCTGCGACGTATGCGGCCCCTGCTCATCTGCTTTTTAATTTCCATCTATTCTATTATGCCCGGGGATCCAAATTGATGTGTGTTTCTCCATATCCGAGTGATGTTATACTGCGCGAGATTATTGTCTTAATTGCTAAACAGTTATAATAAAAGTTCAAGCTAGTTTCCTCCAATGTTCTATTACTTTTGGTCCATTCTAAAGACTCTTCAACCGCAGACCCCGTATTATCTATTAGTTTGGAGCCACCGGATTATACGTGTTTAGCCTCGTCTGCTTCTGATGCAAACCTTCCACGTTTATCTATTAACACTTTGTTCTTCACCAACAGTACACTGAAAGAAATGGTGCCAGTAAAATCAACTAATCTGTTCTGTTGTTCTTGACGTAACGGAGATTTGGTGAAATTGATCGAATTATGGTTGATTCGACCGAGTTCTTTGTCAAGCGAACAAATTAGTTTAGTCATTTCAACAGAAGAGAAATTGTCGCTCTTAAGTTAACAAAATTTTGTAAAATTGACAGATTCCTAATCAATCTAACTGATTTTTCCGTTAACACAACTGATCTTACAGGTCATTTCAACGGCGATCAACTGTCAATACATGAGCAAATTTCAAAGAGAATTTTACGCTCACTGCGCTCTTTACTTTGTACTTATGACTATGGTGCCACTTGTTAAAAAAAAACACCAAAATAAGAAAACCATCAAATCGAAAAAACACACAAAAATGGGAAAATAACAAAAAACTAGTTTTTCAGTTATCAATACAAAACGAAAAAACCCTTTTTTGAATTTACTGTGCAAAAAATTATGAGATACCGGGACACCTATCTATCAGGTACAATTTTGCAACTTCTCGTCCAAGCGAAATGCAAAATTGCGCCCTTTTGTTGCAAAATTTTTGCTTGATATTTTTCCAAAGTTAATAAAATTTTGTTCAAGTTTTTATGAATTTTCACTCACGCGAACGAATCTAGTTTGAGTTGTTTTGGAATCGTTTCAACTTAAAGTGTTACGAAAATTTAACTTGCCGAATTACATGTAAATTTACCCCAGTGGTGAATTACCTTCCTGCGATTTGATTCTTTGCTTATCTCTAACTTACAAGTTCTCTTTTTAAATGTTACGTCACACATTTATACTACAAGTTTTGTTCGAAACAATCAAGTGAGGCAACTACATGCGAGAGAAGAAATTGAGCTGAGCTGAGCTGCAGCTGAAAGGATTGAGAATCAGTTTTGTGACTACTATTTTCATTTCTTCATATGTATGTATATGTAGCAGGCATGCGTATTTATGTATTCACCTATTTACGTATTTATATGGCGGCCGCCGTGGTGTGATGGTTGCGTGCTCCGCCTACCGCTCCGAAGACCCTGGGTTCACACCCCGGGCAAAGCAACATCAAAATTTTAGAAACAAGCTTTTTCAATTAGAAGAAAATTTTCTAAGCGGGGTCGCCCCTCGGCAGTGTTCGGCAAACACTCCGAGTGTATTTCTGCCATGAAATGCTCTCAGTGAAAACTTATATGCCTTGCAGATGTCGTGGAGTCGGCATAAAACAAGTAGGTCCCGTCCCGCCAATTTGTAAGAAAAATTAAAAAGGAGCACGATGCAAATTGGAAGAGAAGTTCGCCCAAAATCTCTTCGGAGGTTATCGCGCCTTACGTGCGTTTACATATTTATATGGCAACATTAGTATTTTCATACAAGGCCGTCGCAACAACTTTTTTTATTCATTTAACTACTAAAACGGTCAATTACGAATCAACGATTTGTGCGCAGTTGATTCAACATCTTGTTGCGATGGATAAAAATTGACAGAAATTTCGGTTGAATTGACCCGTATTTCGGTTGATTTTACCAGTCTTTTTCTTTCAGTGTAGGGGATGTGTAATCATCCTGCAACTTAACATGTATCATATCCATATAGCTATGGCTGAACGTACTTCCATGAAGTTAAGACCATCCATGATATCCCATTTAAGATATGAACCGATTCAAGTTCAGCCAAAGTGTTTCGAACCTCTGAACCAAACCGCTTCAATTTTTGAGGCGGTTCGTTGCCCTGATCAAAGTACTGACAAAACTATAGTCAATGAACTATTCAAACAACAACTAGAATGAATAAGCTCACAAAATTGTAATCAATGAATCAGAATGTTTGCTGAGTAGTTTGGATTTTGACTGCAGGGATATATACATACATACATATAAGAACAATTGCTAGTAATTGGGTGCGTAAAATATATATTTAAGTTCGTTTGGACACAAAATTCAGGTCTATTTTTATGTTTGTTTAATGTTTTTGTTTTTACGTTATTTTCACAGTTTCATTGTTGTTGCATGGATTTTACGCAGCTAACATCAGTTTTGAGAAATTATTACATCGAGAATATGCGTAAAAAAGTTACAAGTTCGTAATTTTTTTTGTTGTTGCTAAAAGTAAAGTAAAACTTATTTAAAATAAAACTACTAAACTAAAAAAAAAATGTTATAGTTTGTCTCAAAATTTAATAGTTTGGCCTAAAAAATATTTTTGCATATTCTGGGAGCTATCTGCTAGTTTTGGTGCCCAATAGTAGCAAAATTTAAAGATTAAGTAATGCTTTGTTTGGATCTATCGATTAACATTGTAGTCGTTAGCCACTGCATTAGTGATGGGCTGACGTCACAGCTATCCAACAAAGGGACAGATCCTTCTATAAAACCAAGTTATATAAACGGATTTCAAATGGGAGCTAGAGTCTATAACTAAATTAGGGACCGCAACCATTATGAGATTTATAAAGAAAACAAATTTTAAATTACTGATGGTAGTCATACCACGAGCGTTATTTCTTTTCACATGTATACGAACTAGGGAGTAGCAATATTTAGAGGTCCGGGTTTTGAGTATTTGGTTAAGCTAACTTTAAACTTAGTTTGCTGAGACTATAATCAAATTTAAAATGCGTTTAAACTATAGAGCGGTGTTTCATTAACAGGATGGAGTGGGCTTTTTTGTACGGCAACGCTGGTTCTTCATTATATATATATTTTGTAGATACGGCAACAGCTGGCATTTTTAACATATTCGACGCAATAAAATCATTAAAATTATTATTTTCCTTACACCCAGACCCAACGTGAGAAACCCCCACTTCTCAGCCTGTAGTCTACATTTGTAAACATCATATAAAATATATGGAAATCTTCACGTTTTTAGAAATTTCACGCGCACAATGCTCTAGATTGATGAGGAGTGTGATGACTAATACCTCTGTGATGATTATCTACCTAATTATTTTCTAGCCTTTAGTATTATTATTACTTCATGTAAGTATTGTTTTCAATAAAACCGTTTAACTTAAACATTTTTCATTACTTGAATCATTTATCAATAGGCCGATAAAAACAAAAAAAAATGTTTAACCATTTTAATTTAATTATTTTATTTTCAAGTTTGTAGCCCTTATTTAATTGCCTATTATTTCTCAATTCATTTAGTGCATTTAGTGACTCATTATTACAAGTACTCTTTCCTGACAATTTGTTACAATCTAAGTCCTCAATGCATAATCCTTCCAATGGCTTTACTCGACTCAGCGCCACATATTCTTGTCCCTCCTCGAAGTCCAAAATATTTTCATGTCACTTCTACCGGACTGCATGTAATATTTGTTCCAAATATGAGCCTAATCGGAGCAAAAATACAATTTTTTTGAATATATCGATACCTGCGCCACCTGGCGGTAATTTTTTTCATAGGTCGCTTTCTATTCATGTATGTATTATGTGTTCCAAATATGAGCCAAATCGGACCACAATATCTCGATCCTTGTGCCACCTGGCGGCGATTTTTTTCATAGGTTGCTTTCTATTCATGTATGTATTATATGTTCCAAAAACAATTTTTTGAAATATTTCGAACCATCGGAGTTTTTTTCATATTATTGCATTGTTATCGGGTTCTGAACTATGTTCCAAGATTCAAGCTTAAAGCTTATCGGGAAGTTACTTAAATTTTAATTACAAAAATCGTAAACAACGGCCGGCCGCTACACAGAGTAAAGCTAAATAAAACCGTTTAATAAATCGGTTTAAATAGGAAAGTTGCCACTTGAGAACTATTTCTCAAAATCTCACAAAGGTTGGAGAATAATTTGAGAATGACGTTGGAGATCAACTCACGAACCATAAAAAAAAAAAATAAATGTAAAGCGCGATAACCTCCAAAGAGATCTAAGGCCAAGCTTCTCTTCCAATTTGCGTCGTGCTCCTCTTGATTTTCCCTACAAATTGGCCGGACGGAACCTACATGTTTTATGTCGACTCCGAACGGCATCTGCAAAGCAGATAAGTTTTCACTGAGAGCTTTTCATGGCAAAAATACACTCGGAGCGCTTGCCAAACAGTGCCGAGGGGCGACCCCGCTTAGAAAAAATTTCTTCTAATTGAAAAACTTTATTTCTAAAATTTTGATGTTGCTTTGCCTGGGGTGCGAACCCAGAGCATACGGTGTGGTAGGCGGAGCACGCTACCATCACACCACGGTGGCCGCCATAGAACCATAAACTTTACTAAATTTCTCAAGCGTTGTATTGTGGTTGGAAAATGATGTTGGATATTAACTTGAGAACTATCAGGTTTAAGAACAATTAAAGAATGGTGTTGGATATTAACTAAAGAGCTAGTAACATACATACTTCCCGAAGGCTGGAAAAATATTTTTTCCATGTTTTGTTGGGTAAACAAATGCCAGCTGTTGCCGTACCTACAAATTATCCAGATAACAAAAAACCAATTATGCCGTACAAAAAGGTCTACGTCGAAGGCGGACTTAAACTGTGACTGAAAAACTGATAGAGTTTAAGTAAACTTAGTTTAAGCTAAGCTTAACTTTTAAAAACTACTGAAAAGCCGGGCCTTAATATAAAAATAGTTCGCTGTGGTTTTCCTTACACATTGTCGGGTATTGGCGGATCAGCGTTTACAGTGCGAGGATGTAGTCCTTGACCTTTTTCGGCCTTGTGGCCTGCGTTGTCGGATGGCGTCTTCTAAGTATCGCAGCTGTCGCTTAAGCAAGAAACAGCTCTGCACCTTTGAACTTTTATTACCTATGTTCAAAAATAAAAGTTAAATCCGGACTCTCATTTTTTAAGGACGTATAAAAGTCCAGCCCTATAACTATGGAACGGCTCAACCAAATGAAACGATTTGTTTCCAATTGATTCTCCTAATATCAAGACTTGAAACCTTTAGGAACACTTCAAAATGTTTAATACTAATAATACATCGAAAACCATAGCCAACTCTCATAGTGCTTTATTTATTATTTATGAAGGACTTTTATTACAAAATGAAGTTCGTATAGAAATGTAATTTTACCAAGCTTTATAAACCGTTGTTGTTATGAATATGTGAGTTTGTGATTAAAAATTATATTCGAATTATTAGTTCGGTTAGCTATAAAAGCGTATTTTTTTAAACTATGTATTATTTATTTTGTTTTCCTTCAATTCTTCCAATTATGTTACTTATACGCCACGGCACATGGTAAATATCTAGGTTCATATGCATGAGTCTGTTAATTTGCGGAGCGCTACTTTTAGTTTCCTACAAATTGGTGGTACCTTATGCCGACTCCAATAGGTATCTGCGAACGCAGCTGCATTTTCTTGAACACATTTTCAAAGCAGAAAAACAGTAGTCAACCACAGCCGATGATTTAACCTGAATTCTGAGAAATGCTTATGCTTCCGGCAACTCAAGATAAAAAATCCCTTTAGTAAAAATAATGGTGGCATGAAATGTATAACTCACTTGTGTCAATACCGCAGCCCCAGACATACTCATCTTTAACAATCAGTGCCTTTCAATCCAAAAATGGGCTGAAGGGTCTCCCTCCCTATAAATAGGGGCAATAGGGGCAGCATTGCGTATGAAAATATAGAAGGGGCTGTTGAGAAATCTTCCTTCTAGCACAAAAATACTGTTTTATAAGGTTTAGAAAGCTGGTTTTACATTATTGGTTGAGTCTGCTCCGCAGATCCCTAGCTGGTAATCATTATAGATCGTTCTAGTAGACAGATACCATATTTTGCCTATAACTTTCCTTTTTTACGAAAACGCAGTTAATGTCTTTGGAATTTTCTGAAAATCTTCTAAGTAGTTTGTAATCTTGGATTATTCTAAGATATTCATCTTGATTGCCAATCTTACTAGGAGTAGTTTGCGCTGTTCCTACAAAGTGGGGCAAGACGAAGACCATTATTATGAAAAGTCATAACATCTGCATTATTTTGAACAAAGATACCCGACCTACCAAAAATAACCAAAAGCGAGTCGATAACCTAGCACCAATTTTTCCAAACTTGCATATTAATATATCAATAATTATATCAAACTAATATACCAAAAGCTGTTAAAATTCGTTTAGTCAATTTGAAAATAAAAACATTATTAACTTGTGGTATGTATGTGGGATGTAAGCCAATTCTAATATTTCTCAGACCTATAATAATTGACTCAACACTTTCCTTGCGTACTTAAAGTGGAATACCATTAGGAGTGATGCAGTCCTGTCGTCATCTTCATTCGTCATAGTCTTTGCAAAAAACCAGCCGGACCTTGAGTTTGTGATTCTAACTTTTCCGCTCCCTGTAATCGCGGAAGTTAAATGTGTAACCTTAACCTCATTCACAGGGAAATGATACACAGAAATAAAAGGCTCTTTCTTTTCGTTTCACAGGTATTAAATCATCAAATCTCTTAAATAAGGTTAGGTATGGGAATTTCCCACATTTCCGCTCCGATATACTTCATTAATTGTCTTTAATGCACCATTTCTTTGTTCATATGAAAATAAGTTTATATATACAAGGCATGATAGCCTCTGAAGAGGTTTAAGACCGAGATTCTCTTCCAATTAGCGTCGTGGCCTTTTAATTTAAGAAGCCCGGCCTAAAATCTCTTCGGAGGCTATCGCTTCTTGCATACTTAGCGTGGCTTTGTACGAGGCGGCTTAAATCGTTTAATCCTTCGGAGCTGGCTGTCATTTATATTAATTTTATTTTTAAATTCGTTCCTTTTTCTGCGTCCGGGACCAGCAAATGGGACATTATGAGAACCAGCGAGGTTTCACACCTTCTTTAACTTAGAATTGATTAAAGTTAAAGTAACTAACTTGCAATTTTAGGCGAAAAGCAAAACTTTAAATATTTATTTTAAATTAAGCAAAATTCTTTAATGAGAATTTACCAAAGCAAAAAAAAAAAACACGCAGATGTGTTTTATGCTGATTAAAATTTCTTCTAATTATCCTTTTGTGCTTATCGCTCCAGAAACTAAATTTTAAGCAATAATTTTTATTTAAAACTTTTCGCATGCAATAAACTAACTAAACTAAATGGAAATGGAAAATAGACAAGACAATCAAAATTTCCCTCAAATCGCATCACGAAAATTTGCTTTTTCATTTACGGCCAAAACTCCATGAACCAACTGTATATGTATGTGTGCGTAAATGAGTGGATATATTCACAAGTTCAAACAAATATTAATGCCTATAACCCCGCAAGAGCCCGAGACCCTTGTCAATACTAATCATGCCAATACTAATTCGGGACAATCAAGGGCACGTTACCAAAGTTTGTCTGTATTTTCTGCACCATAACAGCGAAGTTTAGAGTTTTGATAGGCGTCGAAAGCGTATCACCCATGCATCGGCTACCTACAGTGGTATCGCTAGAGTAATTTGAACTTCAGCCAAGATGTAGAGATTTTATAATTTTTTCAAGGAAAAAAATCGTATGCTTTAAATTTTTGTTTGTTGCTTAAGATTTATATATCACCAATGAGAGGTGGAGTTTCGATTTTTCTGCTTATTGCTCTAATATCACACCGGCAATTTTTAAAATGTAGCAGATTTGTTAATGTTGACCTGGTCGGTGCGTAAAGAACTGAATGTGTCCAGCGAGACCTATGTTATCCTACTTTCTGCTCCTAGATCTGATATCTGTGTGTGTTTATAAATGAAACCGTAGTCTGGTGAGTGCAGGACGCAAACATTCAACTATCTCAATCTATTCCACCTGCAACCTGCACTTCCTACACCTGATATCACTGACCAGGCCTAATTTAAGTAAATGGAGAGACATTAGGCTACAGTCACCTCTTTTAAGTGCTAAGAGTAACTGTATTAGTCTGAGGTCGTAAGATCTTCACAAGAGCCACGACACTTTTTAGCCTCGCTATTAGTTCCACGCTTTTTCAGTTGCTGCTTGATTGTCAATATTAAAGCTGACGTGGCTGTAGTTTAAGCTCTTTTCCTCCAGTATTTCTACTACTTTGGTCACGCCTGCCCAGGCAGCTGATCAATTTTGCTTAGGCTAGATGTGGTTCGATGAAATCCTATAAAAATGCCTCTGGATATTTTGGGGTCTCTCTTGGTTTATAACCACTCTATGCAGTAACATTTCTACTATCTTGCCCTTGGTGTCCGCATATTGTGCTGAGGAGAAGAGTTTTTCCTCCACTTTCAAGTTGATATACACATCCCTTAGCCTCTCAAATGTTTTGATGTTGGGCCTCATAGTATAGTGTTAGGGATAGGAAAATTGGTAGGAAAATGTCACGAGCAATTCCCTTAGAGTGGGGTACATGAATTAGTATTGTGCAAACGTCAAAAATTAACTTATGTCATACCCGACATTGATAGCATGGAAGGGAATACATGGAAGAGAAAGGGCCTGGCGATTTAAGCTTAGATAAAGTCTTAACCGTCCATTTGATCTTGGTATCAATCACCGAACCCGATTCTACATATTCCTTAATCGAAGTGTTAGTACTGTCTATCGGTTCTAAGGCTTCAACCCCCGATGGGACATGTATGTCGCGAAGAGCTTCAAAGGGACTCTTTAGTACGACGTGATCATTCACTGTTCTCTTTCTTTATTGGTATATGGACTATAGTTCCCCTATCTAGGACTCTTCATAAGACTTGCTTGGCTTTGAGAATTTCAAGCAAACATATCTCTTTACTCATCCCTGCATGCTTCACTTTCTGCGACATTTGCAAACTTAAGAATTTATTTTACCACTCTTCTAGATGACTCAGCAAATTGCTTTTCTTCTGAATTCTGTTATCTACTATATACAAATATAAGCGTCTTTTATAGGAAGTTATTGGGTTCCTCCAGTTCCTTCAGTGTGTTTGTTGACGTAGGGCTTCTAAACGTTCCTCCTTTATGCTCCCTTTTTAAGGAGATGGTGTTGTTGTGTTAACAGTGGATGCTCAATTTGATATACGCATAGTTTGAGATGGATGCCCTATCAACTCCCAATCATACTTCATATGCATACATATGTATTATGGGCAGACTCAGTGTGATATCAAGAACATTCCTTGATGTTGGACCAAAAGAACACTTCCCCTGTTGGTAGTACTTTCCATAAAGCAGGATTCCAGCATAAATGATTACTCTACCGCTCGGCGGCTACCACTTCGAGATCCTCTGTAGAGTAATTAGGCAGCGTATACGAGTGCATCTGTTTCCCTGCCATGATGGCAGCTGTCACCTTTTTTCAGCGCATGGCTAAAGTCGAATCAAGGCGCGCTGGGACCAGAAGTCTTTACTCCCGATGAGAGCCGTAGCTCCTGTAGCAACGCCGCGTCAAACGAAACTTCGTAAGGGCCAGAAGGAGATCACTCGACACCACTTAATGGTTTTGTAGATTAATCTGCATGATTCGCAGCATTGTTGGAGTGTTGGCCTCCTCCAACGCCTTCGTTGTGTCGTCTACGTTTTCTTCATGCCCCTTTTTTTCAGCTGCTTTGAGGTCCTATGCAACATTGCTCGCTTCGCGCTTGTTACGATTGTTATCCTCGGTAATTCTCTTCCCGAGGGTTAAATACTGGGATGGGCATTCCTTTTTAAGACCACTTGGCCTTTGTCCCTGTCTAACCTGACGTCTGTGTCCGCCTCCTGTCCCCTGGTATTAAGGATTTAGGGGTACTTCGTCCGCTTCTTTCGAGTTAGGATTGTTATCCTTGGGATTTCTTGTCCTGAGCCACACTTTGCCTGTACCCCAAGACCTGTTTCCAAGCAGCATGGCAACATATCCTCCGCCTACTTGTTTATTTGGCAGATCAAGTGCCTACCTTCTTCCGTAGGCCGAGATACGGTTAAAAGCCTCGGGCATATCGCTTACTAAATAGCATATTAAACAAATCGGTTTCATAACCACACCCACTTTTATCTAGTTAAGAAAAGGTTGATGTGATAAAAAAGGGTTCAGAATTTAAACACTTTTCATATATTGAGAGAATTCGCTATTCTTTATGACGTACCATAAAATTATTTTCTGAAGGGTGTGGAAATATGATTAAGATAGACTGAGCAATGTACCGCCATTTAAACCAAGTTATCTTTATGCATATCTAATTAGATTTGCCTATGTTCCACTCGATATTAATCTAGCCCAAATGGGGCAAACGTCTACCTTTTACCAGAGAGCAATTTGTGGACTTAAGGCTTCGTCCTTTAGATACATACGAAATGTAGGACATTTTTGATCTCCGCCGATCTTAAATCGGTATATCCTTTCCATCAGTGTAGGATATCACGGTACACACAAAAGATAAACACGTCTATTGTATATTTTTGTGAAAGCATTAGTGGATATAACTTCTTGTGGCGATTTGAGTGTAAAACACGAAATTTAACGAATCAGCAGTGGCAATGCACCATTAAAACTTTCGGTAATTTCCATTATCAATTACAAGCGCAAACAAAGAACCAAACATGTATAAAAACTATCGACGTTTGCGTTTAACAAAAATATGTATGGCTATGAGTTCCAATATTTAGCTTGCGAAACACTAAAAGCCAAAAGCGGATGTAACTTTTTCACGAATTGGATTTTGTGAAAAGTTTTTGGCAGCATTGACGCAAAAACGATTCAAAAGTTTGTTCATGAGTAAACGCGGTTGCATACGCTGTTTACATGAATGAACGTATGCAAGCGCCATTCGCTGTGCATCATATGCGGTTGCACAATTACGTCCATTAAGGGCACACATTATGCGGTGGAATGGCCTTACATGCCCCTTAAGGATAAGTATAGTCACATAATTTGGACCGAGTAAGAGGGAAGGCGTTTACAACGTCATCAAAATATTTGCCTGAGGAGCAAACAACAACGCAGAAATCAGAGCAGATGTTACAACTATTATGCCACAACTGCTGGCTTAGCATCAGAAAAAGTGAAGACTCGTGATATGATGGGGGGACAAAGGCGAGGTAAATGTGCATTGTATTGAACAAATAACTTTAATGGACTCAAAATTGTTTTATTTACCTATGCTTAGGCTTTACTTATATGGTATGGTTCTATTAGTCCGTGATTTCACTGATATTCGCTTAAGTACATATTTCACGGTTGACGTATTGAAAATTTAACTTTTTTCAAACTAATTTGTTCAAACTTTTCTTTGAAATCGGATAAACGGATTTATTTTTTTCTTGTTTATCCTTGTTATATAACAACATATAAGCCTTTTTTGTTTTGTTTTGAAATTGGCATAAACCGCTCTTTTTGAAATGTTTGTAACACTCATTTTGGTAAGTGGGATAACTGTATGTTTTTAAATTAGCATCGGATTTTTATACCTTCATGAAAGTTTTATGGTATATTAAGTGTGGTGAGTGTCTCGAAAATATTAAGTCCTTTAAATTGACCCATTGAGTGAAGCTGAGTTGATTTAGCAATGTCCGTCTGCTGTTTGAACATAAACTAGTTAGTAAATTTTTAAGATATCTTGATGAAGTTCCGTGGGTGGTGAGCGATTGATCATTTTTAGCAGTGCTGCTCAAATTTTTTTATATGGAAGTGCGAATCACAATACATGTACAAAATTGTATGTGCACTGACACTTTTTTTGTATTTAAAAAAATATATTTAAAAAATTTTAATTGTTTGATGTCAGAAAAAGTTGAATATTTGGTTTCAAGTTACAAAATATTTGCTTAAAATATTAAGTCAGTAGTTATATGTATCACCAACATACAAGAGCCAATAAATTTAATTCTGAAAGTAGCGAAAAATTACATTGACCTCTAGCCTCAAGTTTTGTGGGAACATTTTCTATATACATATATCATCGGAATTTGGGTTTCAATAATCATACTAAAAGTGAATGTAGAGATTACCGCGAATGTTGCATTGGAAATTGAATTTGAAAACTTTTGAAATGTTTAATTAGAGGGCTACGCGTGGTTTGTTTTAAATTTGTGTTCAAATTTACATGCCCGACGGTTGGAATCTAAGTGTTCTTTTCCCAGTCCACAAGAAGGGGGACACTGCAAAATGCACCAACTATCGTGGAATCAGCCTTCTTCATATCGCATATAAGGGCCTTTCAAGTGTATTGTGCGAAAGATTGAAGCCCACCGTGAACCGGCTGATTGCACCTTATCAGTACGGCTTCAGACCTGGTAAATCTACCATTGACCAGATTTTCACAATGCGCCAAATCTTGGAAAAAACCCGTGAAAAGAGAATCGACACACATCACCTCTTCATCGACTTTAAAGCCGCCTTCGACAGCGCGAAAAGGAGCTGCCTATATGCCGCTATGCCTGAATTTGGTTTCCCCGCAAAACTTATACGGCTGTGCAAAATGACGTTGAGCAACACCATCAGCTCAGTCAGAATTGGGAATGACCTCTCCGAGCCGTTCGAAACTAAACGAGGTTTCAGACAGGGTGACCCCCTATCGTGCGATTTCTTTAATTTGATGCTGGAGAAAATTATACTAGCTGCAGAACTTAACCGCACTGGAACAATATACTATAAAAGCGTGCAATGACTGGCATATGCTGACGACATTGATTATATCGGCCTAAACACCCGCGCTGTTAGTTCTGCTTACTCCAAACTGGAAAAAAAAGCGGTAAAGATGGGTTTGATGGTGAATGAGGACAAAACGAAGTACCTGCTGTCACCTAGCAAAGAGCCATCGCATATGCGCCTTGGCAACCACGCTACTGTTGGCAGCCATAATTTCGAAATAGTAAAATACTTCGTTTATTTGGGAACCAGCACCAACAATAGCAACAACATCAGCACTGAAATCCAGCGAAGAATCAATCTTGCCAATAAATGCTACTTTGGACTAGGCAGGCAATTGAAAAGTAAAGTCCTCTCTCGGCGAACGAAAATCATACTCTACAAGTCACTTATCGTACCCGTCCTGTTATATGGGGCAGAAGCATGGACCATGACAACAGCAGATGAAGCGTCTTTGGGAGTGTTCGAGAGAAAAGTTCTTCGAAAGATTTATGGACCTCTACGCGTAGGCGTTGGCGAGTACCAAAGAGGATTTAATGATGAGCTGTACGAGCTATACGCAGACATCAACATAGTCCAGCGAATTAAAACGCAGCTGCGCTGGCTAGGCCATGTTATGCGAATGAAAGATGATGCTCCGGCCAAGAAAGTGTTTCTATCGGAACCAGCCTATGGAAGCAGAGGTAGAGGGCGGGCCCCACTCCGTTGGAAGGACCAGGTGGAAAATGATTTAAACTCCCTTGGTGTGACCAATTGGCGCCGGTTGGCGGAGCGAATGGCGCGCCTTGTTGGACGGCCATAACCGTTTAGACGGTTAAGCGCCAATTAAGTAAGTAAGTAATATTAGCAACAGAGATTACTGAGGTACTGAAATGCCATTTGAATTTAATAAAAGGTTTAAAAAGTAAATGATAGGCATGGTTACTTTACGGTTCCCCCAGTCAAAAGCTGTCTCATAACCAAGAAAAATAATATACCAAATTGAAATAAAAGGTCACAGAAACTACCCCGTAAGGAGAATCTCTAGTTCAAAATAAGTGCATTTCTACTGCATTCTGAACCACTAATAGTTCGCCATCTATCTCTTTTACATGTTTTCAACTGGCGAATTTAACATGGAGATGTCCTAGGCGGTGGAAATTGTCCCCGCTGCTTTAACTTTTCAATAGTTCCTAACTACATACAAATTTATTTTTGGTACTTTTGCGACAGTTACGTACTGGTGGAATAGTATTGAGAAAGAGGCATACTTACGGCCACCGTGGTGTGATGGTAGCGGGCTCCGCCTACCACACCGTATGCGCTGGGTTCGCACCCCGGGAAAAGCAACATCCAAATTTTAGAAATAAAGTTTTTCAATTAGAAGACAATTTTTCTAAGCGGGCTCGCCCCTCGGCAGTGTTTGGCAAGCGGTCCGGGTGTATTTCTGCCATGAAAAGCTCTCAGTGAAAACTCATCTGCATTGCAGATGCCGTTCGGAATCGGCATAAAACATGTAGGTCCCGTCCGCCCAATTTGTAGGGAAAATCAAGAGGAGCACGACGCAAATTGGAAGAGAAGCTCGGCCTTAGATCTCTTCGGAGGTTATAGCGCCTTACATTTATTTATTTATTTTTAAGAGGCGTACTCATATGTAGCCGCAGCTCGTTAAAGCTGGTAGCAGTTTCTTTTGTCGATTTTATAACTGAAAATCTAGCTATTAACGGACTAATACTTATTTGGCACTATAGGTCTAGTTATGAACCAGAATTTTGTATCGCTAGTTACTGACTTCCCTTGCGGGTAATTAACCAATATCATATGAAGCTAGAATAGGCTCCTCTTGTTTTGGTACAGTTTTGCTTACATTCTTTGGTCACATGCCCCATATATTTCAGCTCCGCGGTCAGTTATCTACATATTGTGACGAATATTACCATCTCTAAGCTGGTACTAAGTAAATGCAAAACAACAAAAACATTAAAGCAAGCTACATAAGCACATTAATTATCATTTACCCACATACATGCAAGGCAACGAAAAGGTAATTCACACACAGATCACACACAGTCATCAGTTAAAGTAGTTACTCACATATATGTACACGCGCATATGGCTATGCGAGAGGCTATAAACTACAGACAGAGACAACTTTAAGATAGAGATGTTGCAGGGACGAAAAATAGTGTGAAGCAAGCTACACATTCACCACTTACCACAGCAGAATTTGTTAAACTACCACTGTCTGTATTTATTATTTAACAATTTTTGTGCACTTTTATTCAGCTAATCTGTTCAAAATTTTAATTTTTGCTCTCTAAAGCTCCAATCAGTGTATTTTGTGTGCTTAAATTATGTTAAAAATTGTGTTAAAGTTTTTGGTGTGGTGGAAGTGACCTACTAGAATTTTGTGAAGCTCCGCTGCTTTCTGCCGAAGTTCGCGCACGCAACATCTTTATTCTTCAATCAATATTTGCTACAGATACACACGTTGGTAACCAAATAGAAAATTCTAGCAGAAGAAACGTCTAGACATTTGGGCACAGACTATAAAAGCAGCGAAAGCTGAGTAGTCAGAATAAGTTTGATTTAAACACGCTATCAGTTGCGACCACCGTGCTGTGATGGTAGGGTGTTCCGCCTACCACACCGTATGCCTTGGGTTCACACCCCGGGCAAAGCAACATCAAAATTTAAGAAATAAGGTTTTTCAATTAGAAGAAAATTTTTCTAACCGGGGTCGCCCATCGGCAGTGTTTGGCAAGCGCTCCGAGTGTATTTCTGCCATGAAAAGCTCTCAGTGAAAACTCATCTGCCTTGCAGATGCCGTTAGGAGTCGGCATAAAACATGTAGGTGCCATCCAGCCAATTTGTAGGGAAATCAAGAGGAGAACGGCGCAAATTGGAAGAGAAGCTCGGCCTTAGATCTCTTCGGAGTTTATCGCGCCTTACATTTATTTTTTTTTTTATCAGTTGCGAAGTGAAGTTTAATTTCGAAGTACTTTAAAAGTGGTCTAATAAAGGCCATTTTGTAAAACAGAATATTGGAGTATTCTATTCAACAGTTTAGCGATACGAACGTAAGCAGAAGGTGTAAAATAAGCGGGGTTTTCCATAAATTCGTTACAATATTTTAATTTTATTTATGAAACAATTTTGATTACACATTTTTTACAGTACTATAATGTTTTTGAAAAATTTTTAATCGTCACTTTGTTAGTTTGATAATTTGATAATTTTAGTTGAGCTTTAGGCCAGATTATTGAATAAAACTTCTTTTTTTAGTAGTATTCAAAATATATTTATTTGTTCGATATTTCGACTTCAACCTGAAGTCATCATCACGAATCTACGAAAAGAAAACAATTAACATTTTTAAACATACATTTCCGTAGCAAAAATACGACTTACACATATGGATATGTGTGATCGACTAAACAGAAATTATGACAATATCCCACACAACTGATTGTGCAGATTTTTTGAATATTTGAAATTTCATCAGATTATTGTACAGCTCCATTCATGAAAGGATAGTCCTGCTATCAAAAACTGCTCATACGCCCAAACTAATACATAGGGGAACTTCCAGTGAGGCTTCTGATATAGTTAATCTAGTATCGACCACACCTTGGCGATACCTCAAATCTTTGAAAGGATCCATGAACCGACAGGCACCACCGTACTCCATTTTAAAGGCTTATATCTTATGCTTTGCGATAACTCATCAAAGTTATCAATCATAAACAAACGGGCATGGTGCTCGTGGATCAACTAAAACCGTGGCATCCTTGCACCTCCGATTTTTTGAACAAGAATGGGGAATACTTACCAAAACTATTCCATAACTGATAAAATGGAAGAGTGGACACTTGTTTTCTTAATGCACATTTCTTCCAAAGTGCATACCCTCGTCACATGATGCACCAAAAATTTTCCACCAAACGTTTTCTTACATTCATTGGTATATGCACTTTCTATAATTTACATTTATCGCTACGAACGGTACTTCATTTTTTCCACAAAATTTACAAAGCTATTGCTAAATTAAATTGTTTAATAATTTGTTGAGTCTCTAATAACCCTGCCTTGTAAACTTTGTGCAATAATGCGAAACTTAATATTTTCATACGGATTTTTTACGCTGAGCACGATTCTCTGGGTTGAAACCTCCAAAATTAGTGTTATTTCAACATACGCCTTGATCTAAGGGTTCGTCTCTATAACCTATTTTCCTGCTCTCTTAAAGAACAAGGTCCAGACCGTATAGGTATATAAAGATTATTGTAAAATGCCTCTATTAATAGTATTTTAACGAACTTAGAGCAATTCCTCTTATTTGCAAACTTCTACTAACGTCCGAATCACTAAACTGTTGAATAAATAACTCCAATATTAAATAACGCAAAATGGTCTTTATTCAAGTACTTCACAATACTACTACTTCTCGACAGATAGCGTGCTTAAATCAAACTCAATTCCGATTCTCAGCTTTACCTCCTTTTATACTCTGTGATTTCTCGTTCGCATACTTCTGGGCGTTTCTATTTCTAGAATTTACTTCTCGTTTACAAGCTATAAATTTCTCTGCTATAACTACAGATGCAAAATTGTATAGCTTCTCGCATAGCCCATGCGCGTGTATATGTGAGTGATACTTGCACAAATAATTGCATACTTTTGGGAGTATCTCAGATATATGCATGTGTTTGTGCGTTACTCTCCGCTGCTTGTACGTACATATGTGTAGACATAATGATTGATTCGTTTATGTAGATACAAGTGACTGCCTGCTTTATTGTTGTTGTGGCTGCATTTACTTAGCATCAGACTAATGATGTGAGTATCACTTAGGGTTAGTAATATTCGTCACAATATATATAATTTTTCAAAAATGGCCGAAACCCAAAATTTAAAACTAGAACAATTGAATTTAAAAAGACTTATCAAATACCAATTATGGTTTTTCCATGTTGCTGGTATTATAAGATAAGAATCAATGGGAGTCTGAGTGTGCAAAGAAAAGTTATTTGATCCTACAGTCGGAAAATCGCAGCTACAGCCTTATAAGGAAAATCTTTCGGTCAAAATTGGTGCGCTTCTAGTGCACCCATGCGTCGGATCGTCATCTTTAATTCGCATAACATGGCCTAGCCAGCGCAGCCGCTGCGTTTTAATTCGCTGGACAATGTGGACGTCTGCTCGTACAGCTCATCGTTAAATCTTCTTCGTACTCGCCATCGCCAATGCGTAGAGCTCCATAAATCTTTCGAAGAACTTTTCTCTCGAACACTCCCAGAGCCGCTTCATCTGCTGTTGTCATGGTCCATGCTTCTGCCCCATATAGCAGGACGGGTATGATAAGTGACTTGTAGAGTATGATTTTCGTTTGCAGAGAGAGGACTTTACTTTTCAGTTGCCTCCCTAGTCCAAAGTAGCATATATTGCCAAGAGTGATTCTTCGCTGTATTCCAGAGCTGATGTTGTTCCTAGTGTTGATGCTGGTTCCCAAATAAACGAAGTCTTTTACTATTTCGAAATTATGGCTGCCAACAGTAGCGTTGTTGCCAAGGCGCATATGCGATGGCTCTTTGCTCGATGACAGCAGGTACTTCGTTTTCAGGTTGCCAAGGCGCATATGCGATGGCTCTTTGCTAGAGGACAGCAGGTACTTCGTTTTGTCCTCATTCACCATCAAACCCATCTTTTCCGCTTCTTTTTCCAGTTTGGAGTAAGCAGAACTAACGGCGCGGTTGAAAATGCGAAAGCGTCATTGGTAATTGAGAATACTTACTCAATTATAAATAAGAAAATATCACTTGAAAATGCGAAAGCGTCATATGCTACTTATTGCTTAAATAACCTGAAACCGTGGTTAGCCTTTAGGATGGTATTTAACCACTATTTACTTCACTATAATAACAATAGGTATTAATAAGGATTTGTTGATTATTCACATTGCGTCCTTAGGACTTCGGACTCCTTATGCATTTTTTGAAGAGAAGCCAAAGTTGTTGTTGCTGTTGTTGTAGCAATAAAGATACTCCCCCAAGGCTTTGGGGAGTGTTATCGATGTGGATGGTCCTTTACCGGATGCAGATCCGGTACGTTCTGGTAACAAGCGCCAAAAAGGTACTAGCCCGACCATCTCGGGAACGATTTGGTATGACCACAGTTCGTGGTCGCCAGAGCCTCGGTTGTTACTGAAACAGTATTTTCCACGGGTACGTGAAGTTGACAATTGGGTTGGAGAAGCTATATATTGCGCCGGCAACCCCTTGAGAGGGTTGCTCTACACAACCCCTTGAACCAATTTTGTATTTTAGTCGCCTCTTACGACAGGCATACTTGCCGCGGGTATATTCTAAGCCCCCTAACCCGCTGGGGCGAGAAGTCCTAGTTCTTGGACAGTGGTGGGAAATTGGTAATGAGAGGGAACCATTACATTATACTATTACATAAAATTGACAAATTTTATTCTTAATAAAAAAATAAGTCTTTCGATTTTTCATTTAATGCTTTCTCACTCAAAATTTACTAAGTTTTATCATTTCTATATAACGCTTTCGCATTTACAATTGACTATTCTCATTCGCAGGTGACTATTCTCAATTACAATTGACGCTTTCTAATTTTTAAATGACGCATTCTGATTTACAGGCGACTGTTCTCATTTCCATGTGACACTTTAGCATTTACAATTGACTAATCTCATTTCCAAATTACAATTCACTTTTCTCATTTACAACTCACTATCCTCAAACAAAATTAACGCTTTCGCATTTACAATTGGCTTCTTATTTACAAGTGACTATTGTCATATCGAAGTGATGCTTTGGCATTTACAATTGACTATTCTCAATTCCATATAACGCTTTCGCATTTATATTTGACGCTTTCTAATTTACAACTGATTAATCTTTTTTATAATTTACAAATCTTATTTTCAAATTACGCTTTCTCATTTTCAAGTAACTATTCTCATTTTCAAATGACGCTTTCTCATTTCAAAGTAATTTTCTCATTTCCAAATGACGCTTTCTCATTTACAACTGGAAATGGTGTAGACCTAGAGTGCCATATAAGTATTAGTTCGTTAATAGCTAGATTTTCAGTTACAAAATCGACAAAAAAACTGCTACCAGCTTTAACAAGCTGCGGCTATATATGAGTATGCCTCTTTCTCAACACTATTCCACCAGTACGTAACTAACGAAAAAGTACCAAAAATAAATTTGTATATAGTTAGGAGCTAGTGAAAAGTTAAAGCAGCGGGGACAATTTTCACTGATAGATGGGGCCCTCTAATTAAGCATTTCAAAAGTTTTAAATTTCAATTTCCAATGCAACATTCGCGGAAATCTCTACATTCACTCTTAGTATGATTATTGAAACCCAAATTCCGACGATATATGAATATAGAATATGTTCCCAGAATTAAATTTCAGAATTAAATTTATTGGCTGTTGTATGTTGGTGATATTACTATTGACGTAACATTTTAAGCAAATATTTTGTAACTTGAAACCGAATATTCAACTTTTTCCGACCTCAAACAATTACATTTTTTTAAATATTTTTTTTTTTTAAATACAAAAAAGTTTCAGTGCACATACAATTTTGTACATGTATTGTGATTCGTAATTCCATATAAAAAATTTTGAGCATCACTGCTAATAATATTTGAAAATTTTATTTTGTTAGAAGTGGGCGGTGCTACTCTCCTGTTTAAAAGCCTTCGAATAATTAAATTAGGAGTGGTTTTTTCAACCTACGCGGGAAATTTGGTTATTTAAGATGAATCCCTAACTGAATTATAACGTTCTTGGTGCTTTTAAATGTTATATTATTTAAAATATTGATACGAGATGAGTGACAAGGGACCCACATACCAGTTGCAGTCACATATATCAAGATGTAGTTAAGTTATCGTGTTTACAGACGGATGGATGATAAGTATAAACCGTCATAAGCTACTGTTATGCGGACAAAATTTATATAGTTACAAATATTAGCAACATTAAGGGATACTGTCATCTCTAAGCCGATGCTAAGCAGTGACTTGTATGCACATAACCAAATTAATCATTATGTCTACACATAGGGTGTATAACTTAATCCCGACTTACAAAATCCCGAAACACTAAATCCCGAAACACATAATCCCGGCACGACCAAATCCCGACATCTCATAATCCCAACACGACCAAATCCCGACAACTCCTAATCCCGACAAAAATCCCGACAACATGTAAATTGGGGACTTTAACATTTTTTATATATTTTGGCAGTATTTTTGAATAAGCTGGATTCAGTTTTCACTCAGTGATAAAACGATGCCATAAAAAATACACATCTTCGGTATTATTCTATCATTTTAGGCACCCCTTTTGCGTAGGCTACCTTCGGCCGCGACATAATAATAATCCTTAGCCGATCCAATCCGGCTGCGCCATGCACAGTAATTCTGTGTAGAACATCTTTCTGCATAGGCGGCCTTCGGCAAGTTTGATGTAAGACGCTATCTGGCGAGCAATAGTAGTGTTATTTTGGAAGTGCTTTAATAAAGGCCATTTTGCATTATTGAATAGTGGAGTTATTTATTCAACAGTTAAGTGGTTCGAACGTTAGCAGAAGGTTGCGAATAGGCGAAATTTCACTAAATTAGTTACAATTGGTGTCAGAAGAGGAATTGTTGAATAAATTCTGGAGATTTCGCATACAACTTACACATGGAAAAGTTAAGTGAATTGAAGATCCAGCAGCTGAAGAAGGAGTTGTAGAGCCGTGGATTGAATATAACCGGCATTAAACTAGAACTTCAGGAACGACTACGACAGGCAATGGAATTAGAGGAATTGACGTGGAAGAGTATGTTTTTCATCTTGATGGCGATGAGAAAACAAAATTGGAAGAGAAAAATGAAACACCGCAGACAGTTACCAGCACTGACTTGAACATGATATTGGCTACAATAACTGCTCAAACATCGACAGAGGCATCTCAGCTGGAATCGCAGGAGACACGCTTAACATCCAAGATGGAAGAACAGGAGACATATATGGCATTCAAGATGGAAACTCAACTGGAAGAACAGAAGACATATATGACATCTCAGTTGGCTGAATAGTTGAAAGCACAAGAGGCTCGCATATCCTCGCAGCTGGAGGAGCAGGAGATAAGGGTATAATCGAAGCTGGAGGCACAAGATACAAAAATTGTACAACTCGAGCATAAAATCGATGCTGAGATTGAAACATTGAGAGGTCGTATACAGGAGCTGCAACTAAATCGCCCAGCTGTTTCAGCAAGCAATACAAAGGTAAAAACACCATCCTTTGACGGTTCTGTTCCTTTCCAGGTCTTCAAGCTACAGTTAGAGAAGACCGCAGCATTGAACAACTGGAATGCTGAAGATAAAGTTGCTGCACTGTTCATGGCATTGAAAGGGCCTGCAGCTTACAAACCATTCCAGAGGGCGAACGGAACTGTTATGAAGCATTGATGGGCGCTCTACAGAGACGATACGGAACTGAGCATAGGAGACAGATATACCAAATGGAGTTACTGAACCCCTTCCAGAGGCCTGGTGAAACATTTAAAGAGTTTGCGTAGGATGTTGCAAGGCTGGCACATTTAGCGAATGCGGACGCACCCGTGGAATACACTGAAAGGGTAAAGATTAAGAGCTTTATAAATGGCATACGGGACGTCGAAACAAAGCGAGCTACATACGCAAACCCAAAGCCAACATTCGCAGTAATGGTGTCACAAGCTCTGATTCAGGAAACAGAGTCGGTTCTCTGTAAGCCAGTTTTCAAAGCACGCCGTGTGGAAGTAGAAAAGCCAGAGTGGGTAGACGCAATATTGGAGGCGCTGAAATGATCGCAAAAGTGGAGTGAAAGAGTTATCAAATGCTTCAAATGCGGGAAGCCCGGTCACATTGCACGTCATTGCTATCTTAGTCCTAATAGTTCCAACAATGTGGGTGGCCGTAAACGCAAAGCTGGAGGAGATGAGCAAGAGCATGTCAGATGTAAAGAACGAAGACTTGCCCCAGCTATAGAATGTCCTGTGATATCTGTGCCGCAAATTGGAAGAAAATCGAGCAGTCTTGCCGTCAAGGGAAAGCTGGATGGCAAGGAGCGTGTATTGACTATAGATACGGGCGCATCTCATTCCTTAATCCGATCTGACTTGGTCAACAGTAGAGTAAAACCGTTACCTGGAGCAAGGTTGCGTACGGTCACTGGCGAGTATAACCAAGTCTAAGGAGAAGTGGTATGTGATGATGAGTAGTAAGTTGAAACACAGGTACGACAAGGAAAATAATTCGGAAGGTTTCCGGGAAGGAGATTTGGTACTGCTATACAACCCTCACCGGCGGAAAGGTGTTCCATCCAAATTTCGGTGCAGTTGGGAAAACCCGCACAAAGTTGTGAAGAAGATCAGTGAAACTATCTACCGCATACAAACCATTGGGAAACCACGAAGTAGAAGAGTGGTACATTTGGAGATGCTAGCGGCGCTTAGATCAGGAAATTTGTCTGATCGGGACGACCAGACTTAAGTGGAGGGCAGTGTTACGAATATTAGCAACACTAAGGGGTACTGTCATCTCTAAGCCGATGCCAAGCAGTGACTTGTATGCACATAACCAAATTAATCATTATGTCTCCACATATGTTCGTACACGCAGCGGGGAAGCAACGCACAACAACATGCATATATCTTAGATACTCCTGAAAGTATGCAATAATTGTGCAAGTATTACTCACAAACACACGCGCATGAGCTGTGAGAGAAGCTATAAAATTTGTGCATCTGTAGTTATAGCTCAGAAATTTATAGCAAATAACCATCTAGTAGATTCTGGAAATGGAAGCGCCTAGAAGATGCGAACGAGAAATCATAGAGTATAAAAGGCAGCAACAGTAGAGGCGCGACAATCAGTTTGATATAAGACGCTATTTGGCGAGCAATAGTAGTGTTATTTTGGGTACTTTAATTAAGGCCATTTTGCATTATTGAATAGTGGAGTTATTTATTCAACAGTTCAGTGATTCGAACGTTAGCAGAAGATTGGAAATAAGGGGAATTGCACTAAATTCGTTACAATATACTCTGTCTCACTACTTTGCTCTGCTGAGTGAAATAAATCTTTCTTTGCAAAACCGCGCATAATTAGGTATTGGGTGGATAAAAATGGCAAAACCGAATATGATGATTTGGAATATCTCTCTTGTTAAATTATTTTCATTGAAACTAAAAACTTTCTTGGAAAGATACTAAAAACGTCTACCTTTGTTGGAACTCATCCCTTAACATATGGATTGGTGTTGAAGTAAATCAGTTTTAAATCTCTCCTGTACAATTTATGCACCCACGCTTACGCAGTCTTGCGCTTTACCCGACGATATTCCGCCATGCAATATGTGAATATTTAATACTTTATTAAACAGAAACAGTCGCTTATGCAAAAATGCTTTGAGTAACGGCATTAGACAAAAACTTTTAAATTAATTTGAAAATTGATTCATCGAAGTTGAGTAAATTAATTAAAATTGAATTTCAAATAAAGCCCGCACATTTTGTAATACATTCGTTTATTCTGCAGTTGTCCTCCTATTATTAATTGGCGATTTAAGTACAGCACAATCAAATGTTTTGGGAAGAATTGGGCATCTGTACATTAGGTTGGATAGGATTGGCCAAAACTAAAAATAACAAAATTTTAGGTTATTTTGCTCCAAAGATCTGAAAAATATGTTTTTGATGGTGAATGAGGAAGGATCAGAATATTTTCGCCTTGGAAATCACGTCACGGTTGGCAGCTATAATTTGGAAATATTAAAAGACTTTGGGTATCTGGGAACCAGCATTAACACAAACAACAACGTCAGCTTTGAAATACAGCGAAGAATCATTCTTGTCAATAAATGCTACTTTTGATTATTGAAATGTAAAGTCCTTTCTAGGCCAACGAAAATCATGCTTCAAAAGTCACTTATCGTACCCTTCCCTATACATATCCGCTCTGGATGTGTTCGACAGATAAGTTCCACGAAGATTTATTAATGAGTTGTACGAGTTTTATGCAGACGCCAACACACTTCAGGGATTTAAAAGACAGCGGCTACGCTGACTTGGTCATATTAGGCGAATGAAGGATGATGCTCCGGTCAAAAAAGTATTCCTATCGGAACCCGCCTATGGGAGCATAGGAAAAGACCGGCCCCCACAACGCCTGAAGGACTAGGTGGAAAAAGATTAAAATTTCCTTTGATGTGACCAATTGGCGTCAGTTAGCCCAACGAATAACCGACTGCCTTGTTAGACGGTCATAACCGTTTGAACGGTTAAGCGCTAGTTAAGTAATTAAGTAAGAAATAACAAGTAAGGAAGGCTAAGTTCGGGTGTAACCGAACATTACATACTCAGTTGAGAGCTGTGGAGACAAAGTAAGGGAAAATCACCATATTGTAAAAAGAACCTAGGGTAACCCTGGAATGTGTTTGTATGACATGTGTATCAAATGGAAGGTATTAAAGAGTATTTTAAGAGGAAGTGGACCATAGTTCTATAGATGGACGCCATTTAGGGATATCGCCATAAAGGTGGACCAGGCCTGACTCTAGAATTTGTTTGTACGATATGGGTATCAAATGAAATGTGTTAATGATAATTTTAAAAGGGAGTGGGCCTAAGTTCTATAGGTGGACGCCTTTTGGAGATATCACCATAAAGGTGGACCAGGGGTGACTCTAGAATTTATTTTGTACGATATGGGTATCAAATGAAAGGTACTAATGAGTATTTTAAAAGGGCGTGGGCCTAAGTTCTATAGATGGACGCCGTTTCGAGATATCGCCATAAAGGTGGACCAGGGGTGACTCTAGAATTTATTTTGTACGATATGGGTATCAGATGAAAGGTATTAATGAGTATTTTAAAAGGGCGTGGGCCTAAGTTCTATAGATCGACGCCGTTTCGAGATATCGCCATAAAGATGGATCAGGGGTGACTCTAGAATTTGTTTGTACGATATGAGTATTAAATGAAAGGTGTTAATGAGTATTTTAAGAGGGCGTGGGCCTTAGTTGGGTTGACTTTAGAATGCGTTTGAACAATATGTATCAAACGAAAGGTGTTAATAAGTGTTTTAAAATGGAGTGGGCCTTAGTTCTATAGGTGGACGCCTTTTCGGAATATCGTTATAAAAGTGGACCAGGGGTGACTATAGAATTTGTTTGTACGATATTGGTATCAAATGAAAGGTGTTAATGAGTATTTTAAAAAGGAGTGGACCTTAGTTCTATATGTGGACGCCTTTTCGAGATATCGCCATAAACGTGGACCAGGGGTGACTCTAGAATTTGTTTGTACTATACGGGTATCAAATGAAAGGTGTTAATGAGTATTTTAAAAGGGCGTGGGCCTTAGTTCTATAGGTGGATGCCTTTTCGAGATATCGCCATAAAGGTGAGCCAGGGGTGACTCTAGAATTTTTTTGTACGATATGGGTATCAAATGAAAGGTGTTAATGAGTATTTGAAAAAAAAGTAGGCCTTAGTTCTATATGTGGACGCCTTTTCGAGATATCGCCATAAAAGTGGACCAGGGGTGACTCTAGAATTTGTTTGTACGATATGGGTATCAAAGTAAAGGTATTAATGAGGGTTTTAAAAGGGAGTGGCCCTTAGTTGTATATGTGAAGGCGTTTTCGAAATATCGACCAAAATGTGGACCAGGGTGATCCAGAACATCATCTGTCGGGTACCGCTAATTTATTTATATATGTAATACCACGAACAGTATTCCTTCCAAGATTCCAAGGGCTTTTGATTTCGCCCTGCAAAACTTTTTCATTTTCTTCTACTTAATATGGTAGGTGTCACTCCCATTTTACCAAGTTTTTTTCTAAAGTTATATTTTGCGTCAATAGACCAATACAATTACCATGTTTCATCCCTTTTTTCGTATTTGGTATATAATTATGGCATTTTTTTCATTTTTCGTAATTTTCGATATCGAAAAAGTGGGCGTGGTCATAGTCGGATTTCGGCCATTTTTTACACCAATACAAAGTGAGTTCAGATAAGTACGTGAACTGAGTTTAGTAAAGATATATCGATTTTTGCTCAAGTTATCGTGTTAAAGGCCGAGCGGAAGGACAGACGGTCGACAGTGTATAAAAACTGGGCGTGGCTTCAACCGATTTCGCCCTTTTTCACAGAAAACAGTTATGTCCTAGAATCTACTCCTCTACCAAATTTCACAAGGGTTGGTAAATTTTTGTTCGACTTATGGCATTAAAAGTATCCTAGACAAATTAAATGAAAAAGGGCGGAGCCACGCCCATTTTGAAATTTTATTTTATTTTTGTATTTTGTTGCACCATATCATTACTGGAGTTGAATGTTGACTTAATTTACTTATATACTGTAAAGATATTAACTTTTCTTTTAAAATTTGAATTTAAAAAAAAATTTTTTAAAAAGTGGGGGTGGTCGTTCTCCGATTTTGCTAATTTTTATTATTTTCCTGCCAAATTTCATCATGATATCTTCAACGACTGCCAAATTACAGCTTGCAAAACTTCTAAATTACCTTCTTTTAAAAGTGGGGGGCGCCACGCCCATTGTCCAAAATTTTACTAGTTTTCTATTCTGCGTCATAAGTTCAACTCACCTACCAAGTTTCATCGCTTTATCCGTATTTGGTAAGGAATTATCGCACTTTTTCGATTTTTCGAAATTTTCGATATCGAAAAAGTGGGCGTGGTTATTGTCCGATATCGTTCATTTTAAATAGCGATCTGAGATGAGTGCCCAGGAACCTACATACCAAATTTCATCAAGATACCTCAAAATTTACTCAAGTTATCGTGTTAACGGGCAGACGGACGGACGGACGAACGGACGGGCGGACGGACATGGCTCAATCGAATTTTTTTCGATACTGATGATTTTGATATATGGAAGTCTATATCTATCTCGATTCCTTTATACCTGTACAACCAACCGTTATCCAATCAAAGTTAATATACTCTGTGAGCTCTGCTCAACTGAGTATAAAAATGCAAATCTGTAGTTAACTATGGAACGTAAATGAAGTCTCCACTGAGAAAATGGCCCGCTCTTAGTGACTGAAATAGTCATTCGGTTAGTTTGGCGAGTCTCGCCTTAATAAAACTAGCTCTGATTAATTAAGGAAAATATATTTTTATAAAAGTCTTTATTTATCAATGGAATATAAATATGTACTTTAAAGTATTGAAGAGTGGAGCGAAAAAACGGATCGGGTTTTTCTAGTATTATAACGCCTATGAACCACCCTTATGCCCATACACTTGTGCGTACATATGTATGTATGTATAACTCTTGAACTCCTTCCCCATTATATTTTATGTGGAAACAAAGTTTTGGCATTGGCACTTAAATCAAAAAAAGGCCAATTAAAAATTTAGAGCAATTCAAATTTGTCAGGCCAATTTGTATATATAGCCAATTAGTTAATCTCACAATTCGGAGAATTATCATCAATTGTTAACTTTGCCGCGAAAAAAATAGAACTAAAAAATCGTTTTTCTAAAAAACCTGCAAAGGTACAAAGTGAATTTTTAAATTGCAGATTGATGTGGCTGACACGTACTGCACTTCATTGCTCTCACGAAAGAAGTTGTCAAAATATGCACAATATCACTACATAACAGCTGTTCAATCAATTGCTGGCAATTAAAAGCTTTTGGTGCTTTCACACTCATACACACACCCACGCAAACACACATGTACAAGTACGCATTCACATCCTCGCCCCCTATTATCGTATTTATATGTTTGGTGGAAAATGCGAGTTGGTGGCTCCTAATCCGGCACAATCGGTTTTTTTATTTGATCATGTAAACAATTCGCCCTTTCTATTTCCATTTTTTTGTACAGGCAGAGCTAAAATGCAATTCTATTGCTAATTCACAAAGCGCATAAATTAGACTTTCCAACGTAGGGCTGTAACTAATTTGACCTTCGCAGTAATATTAGAAATAGCATACAAAGTTCGTGTTCGTATATAAAATGCTACAAGGCGGAACTACTACTTTTACATCACCGCTTGTAGTGACACGCCCCCAACTGATATTGCTTGTTGTTGTTAATGCAGCATTTTCGATTTGCTTCGTTGAAGCGGATATTGCATCTGCCACAGATGACTTTGTTGGAGTGTTAGCAAATACTCTAGCGGAGCGTGGATATGGTGTTGATAATGGAGGAGGCAATCGTTGTTCGGCACGCAAATTTCAAGCTATTGCCAATGCTATTGATGATGTTGAGGATCTGGAATTGGATGTACCAGTCAATATTGCCTTTGACACGCATCAGAAAAAAAGGTAAGTGCCAATCCTTTTGACTTATTTATTTATGTATGTAAATACATTAGAAAAGTTAAAACGTTTAATTTGTAGAATATATGTAAAGGGACTTTGAACAAAAATTAGTAAAATACTTCAGAAAGGTCAAAGGGCTAACCACGTACAAGGCGATGATTACGGATAAAATAAAAAGGTTAATTTGGGCAACAGAGGTTTTGTCTGATATAAATTGCTACAGCTTTTTGGATTATTCGGCATTAGGTAGTTTCGGCCAAAAGCAACAACACCGCCTTGGGTTCGTTTTAGCCGATTACCTCGTTCATTTTTCGATATCGAAAATTTCAAAAACTAGAAAAAATGCAATAAACCATTACTACAAACAAAATTAAATATAGTAAAAGAAAATTTAAAATTTAATGTGATGCAAAGAATAAAAAAAATTAAAATAGGCGGGCCCTATTTATTTTACCGCTCCACTATACCACCATTTATGCCATAAATCGAACAAAAGGCGGTCAATCCTACTAACAAAACTGTTTAACGAAAACTGTTTCGTGAGGAAATGGAATCTTTAAATTTAAAAATATTCTCTCAAATAAATAATATTATTGGAATGCATCCCTAGAACGAATTATTGTCGGGTTTTTCACGTTGTTTTATATAAAATGTGCATACTTTGGCCCTTGCAGTTAAAAGTGCAGGGCCGGATTTACATAGAACTATTGTTATATTGCATCGCTTTGACATCACCATAAGTTAGCAACATATTAACTTTTTGCCTCTCTTTGCATTAGCTTTTTGCCTCCCTTTATACCCAGAGACCTCTGAATACAGCTTCCAGCTCTATTAGGTTGTACTATTTAGGAAAATCGTGCTTGTTAGATGGGACAGGGATCGAAATTTTTAGAAAGTTCTTGTTGCAATTCCTAGCAACTGCCATGCCCTAATTTTCTACAACATGCACTTTATTATGCGGCGTTTAAAACATAATAAATATATAAACAACAATAAGTACAAAGAATTCATTATAAGTAAATGTAACAATGGTTCTTTGTTTGGTATTCTCGGCGATTTCCTATGATTAAAATTGCAGACCACGTTTTCTCGATGGCAAACAATATAACAAGTAGATTTCAGTTAAAGTTGTCAACAAAAAACAATAACGAAAACGTCGAAATTAATAAATATTGACGTATACGTGTGTGAGTGTATAGTCTTGCCGTATCTTTCGTAACAGTCCATTTACAACAAGTGGAATCTTAGAACAGATATTTGGTTAACTTTCCGCAGAGCTATACCCTTGAAACTAAGAACATATTTTAGAACCCAATGACAATGCATCTAGAGGGCCAACAATTTTCGTTAGGTGGTCCAGGGATCGTACGAACTCAAAAACTTGGAAATTTTTCTTTCCAGTTAAGGAACTTCCCGATAACCTAGATACCTGACACTGTGAACATAGCTTAGGGCCCTATTGGTTCTAATATTTTGTATAAAGAGATTCTAGATGGGGCAAGGATCGAGATACTTAAAGATGTTTAGAAAATCCATTTAAAATATGTGGAAGCTTGCGATGGACTTTTGAGTAACTTCTCATTGAGATAGAAACATGAAACATTGCACTTAGTTCAGTGCACCGTGACAATACAAGAGGTGGAGAAACAATTCCGCTAGGTCTCGCAAATCAAACGTCCTAAAGCCCACATGTTTGAAACGAATTTCGGAAGCCAAATACCTATTACAAAAAGTTACCCTAGCGGCGCATGGATCGAGGTACTTTGAGAATCGCAGGGAAGTGGGAGTCTAGAAATTATTTTTCATAAGACTTGGTATTGAGATACAAACTTGTAACTTGATATATAATTAAGGTGTAGTGAATACATGTGCTCGAGCTCTAAGCTCGGTACCCGAAAAGCTAGCTGATGAAGAAGTAAAATTCAGAAGCATGTCCTTATAAACATCGGCGTTAAAAATGTTGTAATTTTTCCGTAAGAAAATAATAAAAATTGTATAAAACTATATATTTGCTCGCAAAATGCGCGTAAAGCAATAACATTTTTTGTTCACTGAAGATGTCTACAAAATGTGTATCTTTGTTAGGCTTAAACTTTTCACAAGTCATTCACAACACCAGTCGTTATGCAACAAATGAAAGGTTTTCTACTTATATACGTTCCAAAGGTTCCAAGGATACTTGTAAACAACGCAATGCCTCAACAAGAATATAAGAAAAACTTTAAACAGTAAAAACTTTTATCGCAACTTGAAACCGAAACTAATAATTTTTGTAACGTGAAACATATATAAATCTAACGGTTTGCTACTGCATTTTGGCAATATTTCGTTCTGACATATAAGCAAGCACACACGTGAGCACGTAAAGGGGGCGCATCACTGGGACTGCATAAATGATAGTATGCACTGGGGATGTCAGAAAATCCCGGGATCCTGGGATTTTCGGGATTTGCAGTTTCATAAGAATTATGTACATATATGAAATTAAGTTAGAGGAATCACCTGCAAACTGAATTTGAAAATTGGCGAAGTTTTGATTTTTTTCGCTCCACCGGCATTTTATGAGAGAACGGTAGAAAAAGAGCAACTGTAAAATAACCATTTACGGATTTAAGACAGTTTATTTTGGCGATTGAATTTTAAAATTATATGCGTTTTTGCAAAAGAGGGATAACCTTAAAATGGAAACAAAAGCTGATTTCAATTTTCTGTATGCCACGGTGCACAGTGTTTCGTGTAGAACAAGCTAGCTGGACAAAATTATTTTATGAGATTTTCCGTTTCATATGCAGTCATTTATTACAACTACGTAATTTTTTTCAGCCATATATTCTTTTTTTATTTTTTTCCAAAATTTTACTTCATATGCATACATTTGCTTATTTCATATACAGTAACTCATGTGAATAAATGACATAGATCCAAAAAAATTTAAAGGACTTAAGAATATTACTTTATTGTACTTAAATTGAATGGAATACAAATCTCAATACTCTAAAAAAATTCTAAAAATTCGGGAAAAAAATTAAAATTTTTTATGAAAATTCGTCGAATTTTTTAAATATAATTAATTTTTGTTGTAGATCGTGACAAATTTTCTTATGAGAAATTTGTTAAAATAAATTTGCTAAAGCGAAAATTGTAAGAATTATCCAAAAAGGGGTGTCTACTTATTTATGTGAGTGACTGTACATATGTACATACATATTTTGTATTTATTTGAGTATTTATCCTGGCACTACAACTTTTACAGAATTATTTTATAGTACCAGTCAGGAATGTAAAAGTGAATTACAATAATAATAATAACAATGTAAATAACTAAATTAATTATGTGAAAATTACTTATTACAAAAACTTAAAAGTAAAGTATCATACAAAGTAGAAAAGACAATATATTTAAATTGAATAAAACCTGATCCAACAAAAAGTTATAGGGTAAGGTATCTTTTATAATTATGTTATTATTCGCTATCATCAATTTCATTGGATGAGTCACTTGTGGAATAGACATGAACATCAGCAACACTACTGTGAAAGCTTGAAACAACTGGGGTATTTATTGACTCCTCAACATTATCGGGGGACAGTAAATTTAAGACTTCTGAAGTCAGACTTTTAAATTTTTTCTTAGGTATCTCCCTTAAACTGTTAACTAAAGGATCCGATTTTATAAGCAACATATTCATAAGATCTCTATTCGTGGCTTCACGCGATTGCTTTTCTATGTTATCAGCCCTGAAACGTCTCAAATCTTTGTTACGGGCTTCCTGTGCTTCCTCGGAAAGTTGACCAATAGGTAAAATTGCTGATTTTATAATATCAGTACTATGCACTAAGAATTTATGAACTGTAACAGGCATATTAAACCATGGATAGAGATCTATGTATAGTTTTTTAGTCTCTACCGCAAATTTTTCAAATTTTGGATATTTATATTGTACCCAGATGCTAATGCGCGAAGGAGAGTGTCGAATCTTTTGATGAGCGTTACATCCAATCCCGTAATCTCAGCACTAGCCTCAGAATTTTCGAAAAACCTACGAGCAGTGTTGCCGTGATTGGTATTGCCGAAACCTGGTTTTGGTTTATCTTCGTCAATCCATTGTATGTACCTGTTTTATGCCTTGGTTGTGGCAGGTTGAAGTCAATGATCTTCGCCTTTTTGCTTTTGGTGTGATCTTGTTGACCTTGCGCGTTTATTTTTGTATGTTTTATGGCTACGTGTTTGTTCCCTGTACCAGGGAATTGGTTTTGCCGTTTGTAGATCAGCTTTAAAGGTTCAAATATCTCGTCGGAGCTGGTAGGTACATACATCCTATTTGATATGTTGAGATAACTAAATCTACAAAAAAAAAATTAAAAATAGATGTGCAAAGAATTCGCAATGGTTTTTTCTTTCGACTATTAGGGAATACTTGCGACTATAACATATGTAAAATTAAGCCCGGATGTCCGCGGATGTATGTAACTTTTTTGTCCCTAAAGTTAAAAATATAGGGAAAAAATACCTTTTCTTCTTAATAACGGAATGTTAAATATATTGAAAATACTCTAATTGTGAAGGAATTACTATTAAAAAATTTTAATTACCTTCGAGCTTAGAATCCATCAAAAAAATTATATAAAAGTGTTCACTTAAAAGAAATATGAATCTTAATATTCAACAAGAATTTTGAAAATTAATCAATGCATTTTACGGCCACTCCTGCCTTCTTACTTCAATTACTCAATATATATGAGAAAAAATATCAAAAAAAAGCAAAAGTCCCGTTAATTTGTTTGTTTTATTTCATTTCTCATTAAACTTTTCTTGGAATAAGAACTTTGTTTTTGTCCAGTTAGCTTGTTTTACACGAAACACTGTGCGGTGGTACGAGCTTGCATCTTTTATTTTCTTTTTGAACATGATTAGGGAGTAGTTTCTTAACCTATTCCGATAACTAATTAAGTGGTAGAGTGGGATTTTTTTAACTCAGCATGCTTTGCTCACAGAGTGTATTAACTTTGACCGGATAACGGTTGCTTGTACAAGTATAAAGGAATCGAGATAGATATAGACTTTCGTATAACAAAATCATCACATCGAAAAAAAATTTGATTAATCCTTGTCCGTCCGTCCGTCCATCTGTAATGACGCAAAACACTACCCACATTCAGAAGATGAAAATTTGGAAATTTAACAAGCCGTAAATCAAAATCTGCTTTATTGTTGTTGTGACTTTATTTACTTAGCATCAGACTAGGGATGTGAGTACCACTTAGTTTCACTCATATTCGTCACACTGGCCTCGACCTAAGTCTGATCGTCCCGATCAGACAAATCTCCCGATCTAAACGCCGCTAGCATCTCCAAATGTACCACTCTTCTACTCCGTGACTTTCCAGTGGTTTGTATGCGGTAGATGGTATCACTGATCTTCTTCACAACTTTGTACGTGCCTTCCCAACTGCACCAAAACTTGGATGGAATACCTTTCCGCCAGTGAGGGTTGTATAGCAGTGCCAAATCTCCCTCTCGGAAACCTTCCGAATTATTTTCCTTGTCGTACCTTTGTTTCATCTTACTACTCATTATCCTGGATCGTTCCCTCGCACTCTGTTGCTGGGCCAATGAACTACTTCGTAGAGCTTGTGCTGGACGGATTTGCTTTGCATAATCAGTATCGTTCCGACGCTTCACAAGAGTAGTGTGCCCTGGCTTGAAACCACCCTCGCATTCTTTCTGCGAAATTCTTTCCTTCGTTTTAGTACGTCCCTTAAGGCTTTCAATGCCAGTATTTCTCTCACAGGTACCTTCGGTTTTGATTTGTTTGGCCCATTCGTTCCATCAACCCTTGCCCGATCTGCTGCCTTTGACTTTTGCGGTTTTTGTCGAATCACTTTCACCAGCACTCGATTACTGCTGAACCCTTCTCCCAAACTGAAGTTAAGTGGCACATCCTGGTTCTCATAGCGCATAATCTTTCTTGACATATCGATCCTGATGTGATGGTCAACTAAGAAGTCTACTCCCAATATGACTTCATCAATGATCTCCGCCACAACGAATTTGTGTAGAACCATGACCTTCCCAATTAGGACTTCACATATGACTCCTCCCTGGACTTGGTTATATTCGCTTGTGACCGTACGCAACCTTGCTCCAGGTAACGGTTTTACTCTCCTGTTGACTAAATCAGATCGAATCAAGGAATGAGATGCGTCCGTATCTACAGTCAGTACACGCTCCTTGCCATCCACATTCCCTCTGACGGTAAGACTGCTGGATTTCCTTCCAATTTGCGACACAGATATCACAGGACATTCAATAGCTGGAGTTAGCTCTCGATTTTTACATCTGGCACGCTCTTGCTCATCTCTTCCAGCTTTGCGTTTACGGCCACCCAAGTTGGAACTACCAGGACCAAGATCGCAATGACGTGCAATGTGACCGGGCTTCCTGCATTTGAAGCATTTGATAACTCTTTCACTCCGCTTTTGTGATCCTTTCAGAACCTCCAATATTGCGTCTACCCATTCTGGTCTTTCCACTTCCACACAATGAGCTTTGTATGCTGGTTTACTCAATAGTGAGGCAGTTTCAGTGCAGCAACTTTATCTTCAGCAATCCGGTTGTTCACTGCTGCGGTCTTCTCAAACTGAATCTTAAACACCTGGAAAGGAACAGAACCGTCAAAGGATGGTGTTTTTGCCTTTGTATTGCTTGCTGAAACAGCTGGGCGATTTAGTTGTAACTGCTCCATACGACCCTTCAAATCATCGACTTCTGCCTGAAATTGAGCAATTTTTGCATCCTGCGCTTCCAGCTTTGATGTTACCCTTGCTTCCTGTGCTTCTATCTGCGAAGACATTTGTGCCACCTGCAATAATAAGCGCTCCTCTCGTTCTTCCATCTTGGATGTTATGCGTGTCTCCTGCGATTCCAGTTGGGATGCCATATATGTATTCTGTTCTTCCAGTTGAGTTTCCATCTTGGATGTAATCTGTGTCGACATTTCTGACATTTGCGACGATATTGATGTTACTGTCATTGTTTGTGCAGATATTGCAGCCAAAATCATGTTCAAGTCTGTGCTCGTAACTGGCTGCGGTGTTTCTTCCATTTTTGTTGTTTCCTCGCCTGCAAGATGAAAGTTATACTCTTCCACGTCGATTCCTTCTAATTCCATTGCCTGTCGTAGTCGTTCCTGAAGTTCTAGTTTAATGCCGGCTGTATTCAATCTACGGCTCTCCAACTCCTTCTTCAGTTGATGGATCTTCAATTCACTTAACTTTGGCATGTCCAAGTTGTATTCGAAGTCTTCGGAATTTATTCAACAATCCCACTGCTGACACCAATTGTAACGAATTTACTGCAAATCCTCTTATTTGCAACATTCTGCTAAGTTCGAATCACTAAACTGTTGAATAAATAACTCCAATATTAAATAATGGAAAAATGGCCTTTATTAAAGTACTTCACAATAACACTTATACTTTGCAACTAGCTTGCTTAACAACCAAACTGATAGCTTAAATCAAACTAAACTCTCGCGCCGCTACTGTCGTTTTTTTATACTGTCTGATTTCCTCGTTGTATACTTCTAATCTTCTCCATTCCAGAACTTACTAGTTAGTTATCTGCTACAAAATCACCAGCCACAACTATGTTTATTGCTTCTCATAATACTTTTACAAATTATTGCCCTCTCTTGTGAGCACCTTACATAAGATATATGCATGTGTTTGTGCGTTGCTTCTCAGCTGCGTATACGTAGTATCACTTAGTGTCACTCATATTCGTCACAATATTATCCAGAGACGGACTGGGACTGGGATTAGGACTAGGACTGGGACTGAGACTCGGAGTGGGACTGGGACTGGAATAAAATACATACCACCCTCTGGGACAGGTAATAAGGGATGCAGAAGAATGAGAAGGAATTGGGAGAAGAGAAAAGGGAGAAGGATATTGAGAAAGAGATAGAATGAGACGAAGATGGAGATAGATGAAGCGAAAAAGACGGATGGAGGAGTGAATAAAAGGATTAGGAAAAACTGAAGGGGGGAGGCTGATTCAGACGGAAAAAGCTTATTAAAATGTATGCAGATAGGCCAAATTTAGGGCAGGACAAGGTCTGCCGGGTCTTCTAGTATTAATATAAAGATTAGCAGTTTCTTAAATTTAGATTTGTTAATGCTTTACTTGTATCAAGGGTCACTTATTGTTCTGTTCCATGAGTATTGCACGGCTCTCAAATTTATTTGCCCGGAGTACCCCGGGATGACACATCGCTAATAGTTTGGCATCCCTAATATCTACATACTTTCTTGTACAGAGTGAAGTGGGTTACATGTACTCACATCTGTGCCGCCGTTGTCAGCAGACGTACTTGAAATTAAAAAACTGCTGAAAAACGTACTCTGGTACTAAGGAAAATAAAATTTTCACAAAAATTATAGAAGTTGAAAGAGGCCACGGCAAGCATTTCTCTAAGTGAGAACAGAAGAAATTAGCTAAAGCGTTAACAAGTGACATCATCAAACCGAAAAACTTGGTAGCTTAAAACGTACATAGAATTTTTGTTAATACAAGTAGGTATCGATACTTTCTGTACTTTATAATCAATGCCTTTGTACGGGGTACTGCGTAGGTATCGGAAAAAAATATTTATATCACTACTGTAACACAATTTATTGAAAAATTTATTACGCAAATTTTTTCGTCGCCCCATTTATAATTGTTGAATAGTTGGAAATATTTTGCGTATATAAACCGCTACATAAATTTAGTCTATTGTAACGAATGTTAGCAGCATTGAGCGATGCTGCCATCTCTAAGCCGATACTAAGCAGTGACGTGAATTCACATCCTTAGACCAATCATTATGTATCTACATAAACGAAACAGTAATTGCGTCTACACATATGTACCATGTACGTATACGAGCAGCGGAGAGTCAATGCACAAACACATACATATATCTGAGATACTCCTATAAGTATGCAATGAGAAAAACTATAATATTGTGCAATTGTAGTTACAGCTGAGAAGTTTGAGAGCTGCTGGACTAGTAGATTCTGGAAGCGCCTAGAAGATGCGAAGGTTGAAATCAAAGAGTATAAAAGGCGACAATTGTAGAGGCGCTGGAATTCAGTTTGAGTTGTCAAGCAGTTTCGATTAAGACGATATCTAGCGAGCAATAGCAGTATTATTTTGAAAGTCAGTTTCATTTAAGCTATAAGTTTGGTTAATAAGCAAGCTATTCGTTGCACAGTTTGAGTGTTATTGTGAAGTACTTTAATAAAGGCCATTTTGCATTATTACAAATTGGAGTTATTTATTCAACAGTTTAGTGATTCGAACTTAGCAGAGGATTGCAAATAAGAGGATTTGCAAGAAAATTCGTTACAATAATAATTGAAATTCAATTATTATAAGCCGGTGTTAAGCTCATGAATTCTTAAAAATCTATAAAAAAAAATAAAGTCGCTAAATTCCATGTATGCATATAACTTCACAAAGAATGAACGTGAGATGGTACAGTTAATATACTTAATTTGATGGTATATATTATAGGGGCGTGGAAAATTGCCAAAATGTAGTAAAAAATCATAAAATTTTTGTTTACACAGCTATAACTCATAAACGGAAGGATGGATTGGAAAAATTCTACCTTTCACTAAAACTTTGAAATATTTACCTTCGTTCTACATCAAAAAAAATACTTGATTCCTTTCTTATTTCAGCCAAATTGTTTAAACAAAAGTAACATTTTTACCAAAAAATTCGTGTGTGTGATTGTTCGGTGTGCGTGCTAATTGCTTTTGAGTGAGCCATGATGCGACACATACGTACATATGTACATAGCATACGTTGCGTTATTTAACTTCGGGCGTAGGTTTATAGGCATGTATGTACATATGTATGTATTTTCATATCACATCAGCTTGACATATGTATGTACATACATATTAATACAACATAAATGGTTAAGAATGGATACATCTATTGAAAAATACTCTTTCGTTAAAAATATTAAACATTTCCTTAAAATTCTTCAAAAAAGTTTTATTTTTTGGTATTTTTGCATGTATCACTATCACTACATATTATAAAACAAAGTCGCTTTTTCTGTCCCATGTCCCTTTGAATGCTTAAACCTTTAAAACTACGCAACGGATTTTCATGCGCTTTTTTTTAATATATAGAGTGATTGAAGTTTGTAGATTGTATAATAGCATCCATTAAATAGTGGAGAAATACTGTTATTTTTGAAGTTTCTAATGTGAGGTATATACATACTGTAACGAATTTACTTGCAAATCCTCTTATTTGCAATCCTCTGCTAAGTTCGAATCACTAAACTGTTGAATAAATAACTCCAATATTGAATAATGGAAAAATGGCCTTTATTAAAGTACTTCACAATAACACTTATACTTTGCTACTCGCTGGCTTAATAACCAAACTGATTGATAACTCAAATGAAACTACTATTGGCCGCCAGATCGCGTGCTTAATCAAACTGATTGATAGCTCAACTCAAACTGAATTACTTCTTACTCGCTTGCCCCGCTTTTATAGTTTACGCTGCATACTTCTAGGCTCTTCGATTTCCAGAACTTACTAGTTGTTTCGGCTACAAAATCGCCAGCCACAACTACGTGCACAAATTATTGCTCTCTCTTGTGACAACTCAGATAAGATGTATGCATGTGTTTGTGCATTGCCGCTCCGCTGCTCGTATACGTACATATGTGTAGACGCAATTATTTATTCGTTTATGTAGATACATAAAGATTGAATTATTGATGTGAATGTTTGTAGTTTACAGTCTCTCGCGCGCACATAGGCATATAAGTAAATGCATCTGTGTGTGACATCTCTCTGGGCTGCCTTATATATGTGTATACTTGATTTGATTATTAACGTAAATACTGCTTGGCATGGCCTTAGCATCGCCTTAGTGATGGGATAATTTAGTGATGCTAATATCCGTGACACTGCCCTCCACCTAAATCTGATCGTCCCGATCAGACAAATCTCTCGATCTAAACGTTGCTAGCCTTTCCAAATGGACCACCTTCATTTTGGTTCGTGGTTTACCGATGGTTTGTATGCGGTACACTACATCGTTGATCCGTTTTACAACTTTGTATGGGCCTTCCCAATTACACTGCAATTTCGGGGACAAACCTTTTTTACGTTGTGGGTTGTATAACAGCACCAAATCTCCTTCCTGAAAACCTTCTGAATTAATTGCTTTATCATATCTGGCTTTCATCTTGTCACTCATAATCTTTGTTCGTTGCCTTATCAGATCATTTATTTCTCTTAGCTCTTCTTCCAAATCACTAGTGGATTTCCTGACATTTCTCTCCGCATTGGCACCTATCCCAAACTTCAAATCAGCTGGCAGTCTAAGGTCATTGCCAAAAATTACTTTTGCAGGGGTTTGGCCCGTTATCTCATGCACTGCTGATCGGTAAGCCATCAAGAATAATGGTATGCGGGTATCCCATTCTTTATGGTACTTGTCCACTACTTTCCTTAAGTGCTCCTCCAATGTTCTATTGAATCGTTCTACCATACCATCGGATTGAGGATACAATTCAGTTGTCCGTGTTTTTCGAATGCCCAATGACTTACACATTTCCTGGAACACAGCTGATTCGAAATTCCTGCCTTGGTCAGAATGTAACTCCATTGGTACACCATACCTTGCAACCCAATTGTTTATAAACACTTCTGCTACCGTTTCCGCTTCTTGATTTGGGATTGGGTATACCTCTGGCCATTTGCTGAAATAATCCATAACTACCAGTACATATTTGTTTCCGCCGTTGCTAGTAGGAAATGGACCGGCGACATCCATAGCGATCCTTTCAAATGGCGCACCTGAGTTATATTGCTTCATCTGGCCATGACTTCGTGTTCTGGGCCCTTTCGCTCTGCTGCAAACCTCGCAGTTCGCAATCCACTCAGTGACCGGCTGACGGCAACCAACCCAATAGAATCTCTGTTTAATCTTCTCGGGCGTCTTCGTGATTCCAAGATGACCTCCGCTTGGACCATTATGCAGCTCTCTGAGCACATCAGGAATCCTCTTTCTGGGAACAACTATCAGTTTATTCTTGTATTTACCATCCTCACTCTCCCATACTCGATGAAGGCAACCGGATATCAATTCTAAACTGTTCCACTGTGCCCAATATGACTTCGCAATGGGACTCTCTGCTGACATCTCTTCTCTGTTTGGTCTTTCATTTCGTTCGAGCCCTTGCATAACACGTGACAGATCTGCATCTTCTAGCTGGCACTTTCTTAGCTGTTCCTTGTCCCATTCAGCTGTACATGTTATAGTCATTAGCCGGACATCTATAATGTCTTCTTTAGCCTCGGCTTTTGAACAGTGCTTGCATTCCAAACTACATGGTCTTCGTGACATTGCATCGGCATTTCCATGGGTACTACCTTTTCGATGCTCAATGGAAAAGTCATAGCTTTGTAGTCGCTCGATCCTCCGTGCCAATTGTCCTTCCGGATTACGGAACTGCAGTAGCCATTTTAAAGCTACGTGATCTGTCCTGACACGGAATCGCTGGCCGTAGAGGTATTTGTGAAAATGTTTAACGCACTCTACCAATGCCAACAGCTCTTTCCGCGTAACGCAGTAGTTCCTCTCTGGTTTTCCAACCAAACGGCTGTAATATGCAACTACCTTCTGCTGTCCATCGACCAGTTGTGAAAAAACGCCTCCTATAGCATATCCACTCGCATCTGTATCTAGAATAAATGTTGCTCCTGGAATCGGATATGCTAACATTGGGGCAGTGCACAAACGCTCCTTCAATGTTTGGAAAGCCACTTCTTGCTCCTTCTTCCATTCAAAAGCTTTATTTTTTCTTGTAAGCTCATGGAGGCTATGGGCTACGCTGGAAAAATTTTGTACAAATCGGCGGTAATATGTGCACAGCCCAAGGAAACTTCTTAATTCATGTAGGTTCTGTGGTCTTGGCCAATCCTTTACAGCCTCTATCTTTTCGTTCGCAGTGCAGATGCCCTCTGTCGTTATCTTGTGACCCAAATAATTTACTTCCTTTTTAAACAGCGCACACTTTTTGGGGCTTAACTTCAGACCAGCGCCAGCTATTCTTTGGAAAACTTCCTCCAAGTTCTTAAGATGTTCATCGAAATTCTTGCCCAATACGATGATGTCGTCCAGGTACACCAAGCATGTTTTCCAATGTAGTCCTTTCAATACCTGATCCATGAGTCTCTCGAAAGTAGCTGGTGCATTACATAGTCTAAAGGGCATTACTGTAAATTGCCAAATACCATCTCCGACGCTGAAGGCTGTTTTCTCTTTGTCTTCCTCCTTTACCTCCACTTGCCAGTAGCCGCATTTCAAGTCCAGTGTGGAAAACCATTTCGTACCAGAGAGCGAGTCCAGAGTGTCGTCAATTCTTGGCAATGGGTAGCTATCCTTTTTCGTAACGTCATTCAACTTCCGGTAGTCCACGCAAAACCTCATTTTTCCATCCTTCTTCTTTACAAGTACTACCGGTGAGCTCCAGGGACTAGCTGATGGTTCGATGACGCCGATGTCACTCATTTCTTGTATAATTTGACTCACAACTTCCCGCTTCGCCAGTGGAACACTACGGGAGCTTGACGGATCGGCCTCGCATCTCCAGTGTCAATTTGATGTTTCACAACGTTGGTGCGGCCTGGTTTAGAACCATCCTGGTCAAATATGTTCGCGTACTTTAGGAGCAGTTGTTTTGCCTTACTCTGATATGCTTCCTCTAGCCCCTGCGTCCATGCCGTGATGTCATTTGAAAGATTAGTATTACCAGCTGAAACGTGTTCCTGGAGCTGTTCACAGTTAATAACTACTTCAGCCTCTTGGCATCTTCCCAAAATAGCTCCTTTAGTCAGTTTGAGTGGTGAATTGAACTCATTGAGTACTCTTACCGGAACACGTCCATCCTGTTTTGTTATAGCCAAGGTTTTTCTTACAAGTATGTTCGGTGTTGATTTGTTTGCTGCCTCGACAACCGACAATTTGTTTGTCCCACAATCTCCATCAACCTTTGCCCAGATGACTGCTTCGGATTTTGGTGGTATTCGCTGACTCTCTTCCACCAGCACTCGTTTACTGCTGTAGCCTCTCTCGTAGCCGAAATTAAGTGGTACATCCATGTTCTTATATCGCATCGTCTTGCTTTGCATGTCGATCTTGATGCCCTGGTCGATTAAGAAGTCCACTCCAATTATGATTTCATCAAAAATCTCTGCCACTATAAAATTGTGTACTACCGTGACGTTCCCAATTGCGACTTCACATGATACTTCTCCTAGAACCGTGCTGTCTTCTCCAGTGGCTGTACGCAATCTTGCTCCATGCAATGGTGTTGTCTTCTTGTTGACTAAATCCGCTCGAATGATGGAATGAGATGCACCCGTATCTACAGTCAGTAAACGTTCCTTTCCATCCACATGTCCTCCGACAGTAAGATTGTTTGACCTTCTTCCAATTTGTGAGATAGAGATTATGGGGCATTCAATTGAGGGAGCCAGCTGTCGCCCCTTGCGGCTGACTCGCTTTAGTTTAACGATTGAGTGGACTTGGAGATTTGCTCATCTCCTTAAGCTCTGCGTTTACGGCCACCCACATTGTTGGAGCTATTGGGACCGGTGCTGCAATGTCGCGCAATATGACCTAGGGTGCCGCACTTGAAACATTTAATAACTCCAGCATTTTTCTGCTGTGATCCCTTCAGTGCTTCCAAAATTGTGTCTACCCATTCTGGCCTTTCTACTTCTACACGATGAGCCTTATATGCTGGTTTACTTAATAGGGAGGCAGTTTCCTGAGTCAATGCATGTGATACCGTTTCAGCAAATGTCAGTTTTGGGTTTGCGTATGTAGCTCGCTTCGTTTCCACGTCCCGTATGCCATTTATAAAACTCTGGATTTTTACACTCTCGGTGTATTCCACGGGTGCGCCCGCATTTGCGAGATGAGCCAACCTTTCAACATCTGAAGCAAATTCCTGCAATGTCTCATTTGCTTTTTGGTAGCGGTTTTGCAACTCAATTTGGAATATCTGTTTCCTATGCTCGCTTCCGTACCGTCTCTCGACAGCGGCCATCAATGCTTCATAGTTGTTCCGCTCTCCTTCGGGAATCGTCTGTAGGATTTCGGCTGCTGGCCCTTTCAATGCCACGAACAGAGCTGCAACTTTATCTTCATCATTCCAGTTGTTCGCTGTCGACGTCTTCTCAAATTGGAGCTTAAATACCTGGAATGGAACAGAGCCATCAAACGTTGGGGATTTTACCTTCAGAGTAGACGTTGAAGTGATTGGACGGTTCAATTGTAACTCCTGAATCCGATCTTTCAAAGCATCCATCTCGGCCTCCTCTTTATTTTGTCGTTCACTAACAGCCTCCAGCTGCGATGAGAATTTTGTTTCCTGTGCCTCCAGCTTTGTTGAGATACGTTTTCTTGTGCTTCGAGCTGTAATGTTATGCGTGCCTCTTGTTCTTTTAATTGTTCTGCAATTTGTGACGCCATGTGTGTTTTCTGTTCTTCCAATTGTGATGCCATATATGTCTTCTGTTCTTCCAGTTGAGATGACATGTTGGTGGATATTTGCGATGACATTTCTGTTATACGTGCTTCTTGCGCTTCCAGTTGGGATGCCAATTGCGACGACATTGATGCTACTGTCGATGTTTGTGCAGATATTGCAGCCAATATCATGTTCAAGTCTGTGCTGGTAACCGTCTGCGATGTTTCGTTTTTCTCTTCAATTTTTGTTTTCTCCTCGCCATCAAGGTGAAAGACATACTCTTCCACATCAATTCCTTCTGCTTCCATTGCCTCTCGTAGCCGTGCCTGAAGTTCGAGTTTAACGCCGCTTGTATTCAATCCACGGCTCTCCAACTCCTTCTTCAGTTGCTGGATCTTTAATTCACTGAACTTTGCCATATCCTTGTTGTCTTCTTTAATTTATTCAACAATTCCTCTTCTGACACCAATTGTAACGAATTTACTTGCAAATCCTCTTATTTGCAATCCTCTGCTAAGTTCGAATCACTAAACTGTTGAATAAATAACTCCAATATTGAATAATGGAAAAATGGCCTTTATTAAAGTACTTCACAATAACACTTATACTTTGCTACTCGCTGGCTTAATAACCAAACTGATTGATAACTCAAATGAAACTCTACTATTGGCCGCCAGATCGCGTGCTTAATCAAACTGATTGATAGCTCAACTCAAACTGAATTACTTCTTACTCGCTTGCCCCGCTTTTATAGTTTACGCTGCATACTTCTAGGCTCTTCGATTTCCAGAACTTACTAGTTGTTTCGGCTACAAAATCGCCAGCCACAACTACGTGCACAAATTATTGCTCTCTCTTGTGACAACTCAGATAAGATGTATGCATGTGTTTGTGCATTGCCGCTCCGCTGCTCGTATACGTACATATGTGTAGACGCAATTATTTATTCGTTTATGTAGATACATAAAGATTGAATTATTGATGTGAATGTTTGTAGTTTACAGTCTCTCGCGCGCACATAGGCATATAAGTAAATGCATCTGTGTGTGACATCTCTCTGGGCTGCCTTATATATGTGTATACTTGATTTGATTATTAACGTAAATACTGCTTGGCATGGCCTTAGCATCGCCTTAGTGATGGGATAATTTAGTGATGCTAATATCCGTGACAATACATATATAAGAGAAAGTGGTGTTAGTTACACTATTTATATCTCAAGAACGGATCAACAGATTTGGCTGAAAATTGGTGGAGGGGTAGCTTAGAACAAGGAGACAGACATAGGATACTTTTTATCCCGTTCTGGATATGGTCTTGAGATCAAAACGTGGACCTGGGTAATCGTGGGATATGTTTGTACAATGTGGGTATCAAATGGAAGCTGTTTATGAGTACTTTGATACGGGGTATTTTTCGTACCCGTGGGTGACTAGGGTCTCGAGATATAGGCCAAAATGTGGACCTGGGTACCCCTAGAATGTGTTTATAGAATATGGATAACAAATGAAAGCTGTTGATGAGTGCTTTAGTACAGGGTACTATTCATACCTATTGGTGACTAGGGTCTCGACATTGAGGCCAAAACGTGGACCCCGATACCCCTAGAAAGTGTTTATGCAACAAGGATAACAAATGAAAGCTGTTGATGAGTGCTTTAGTACAGGGCATATTTCATATCTATTTGTGACTAGGGTCTCGAGATATAGGCCAAAACTTGGATCAGGGTAACACTTGGATGTGTTTTTACATTACGGGTATCAAATTGAAGCTGTTGATGTGTGCTTTAGTACAGAGTAATTTATACCGATGGGTGACTAGGGTGTACCAGGGTAACACTAGGATGTATTGTATTGTATATTCTTTATTTTCTTATAAATGCGTACAATTCTCCAAGTAGTACAATATAAAAAGGTAACAAATTCAAATAAGAAAATAGTTAATGACATTAAATGCTAATTATAAAAGCAGTGGAAATGTCATTTCCTTTAAATATAATTATAAATGCTTGTGGGGCGCATAATAATCACAAGATATAATTGCTACAATCCCTAGTTAAAGTAACGACCAGAGAATAACTATTTTAATAAAAAAAATTCTTATATTAAATAAAAAGAAATACTATAAGTGACAAAGTATTTACATATAAAGCTAAAAACTTCATAAATATTACATAGCGGAATTTATACGATGGGTCGCAACAGAATTTCTACACCCTCATGATTGAAACCAAGTAGCCACCGTTTCGCTTCCCTCATAAACTTAGAAAGTTTTCTAATGAGCTGTATTACAGCAGGTAATTTATTATACAGTTTACATGACACGATTGTGTAAAAGTTACGTAAAAGTGTGGTCCGAAAACGAGGAATTTTTGCACTTGATAACGGTCTACTTCTTAGGCTGTAAGGGTTATATATCGGGCTTTGTGAATACCACTCCTTATCAAAAAAATTTTCAAAACTTTGTAATAGTACAAGTGTCGAATGGGAAGTATGTTTAATTTTTTGAAAAGGTCCATAGAGTGTGATAGACGGTCTGCGTTACACATTTTTCGGATAAAGCACTTCTGTAGGATTAAAAGCGCATTTAACTTACTAGCATACGCTCCACCCCAGCAACTGATTCCATATTGTAATTTTGAGTGAACTAGCCCATGATATATTAATGCTAACATTCGATTTGAACACAGCCTTTTTATAATATGTGATGACCAACTTACGCTTTGGTCGAATATAACTCCTAAATATTTAAAATTAGGGACCACATCAATTTTAAAGCAATTACTGTCACAACTTATTGTCTCGTCAAAGGTGTTGACAGAGCTTTGATGATTACAGTTACTTGAACACATACGAAACCGCATACAGTTCGAGCCGTGAAAGAAAATATCGTTTCTAGGTAACTCCTTTCCGCATTGATTAAAATACATCAATTTTGTCTTGTTGCTTACCACGAGTTTGTGGCTAGCAAACCAAGACCTCAGCATAAAAACATCGTGATTGATATCAGCAAAAAGATTAAATTCATTTGTAGATCCATATGCAATGGCAAGGTCATCTGCAAATGCCGTTATTTTACCAACAAATGGCAACGAGAATAGTGAGCAAATGTATATTAGAAACAAGATAGGTCCAAGAACGGAGTCTTGTGGCACCCCTAAGGTAATAGGTCTGGGTTCACTTTGAATATTTACAACTTTAACTTTCTGAATTCTATTCGTTAAGTATGACTTAAGCCAACTGTAAACCTTTTTGCAATTACTTTACCGGTTCGTGAGATATACGTAATTAAAGGGAGCCATCTTTTTGGTTTTTTCGAATAACGGTAAATTGCAAATATCTCAAAAACCGTACCATAGAATCAAAAATGAACTCAATTTTAGAAATCAAGGGGTGATTTTACATACGAATTTCATAACGGCGTTTCTGGTAAAGAGAAAAAGTTTAAATTCGTGGTCCAGTGTTATTTAATCAGCGCAATATTGAATGCCTAATGGAATAGCAAATCTAGTCAACTTAGATTGGTGCTTAGAACTTTATTGTTTTTCTAACAACAATTGAACGTTAAAGATTTATTATTTTCAATATTTAATAAAAAGCTGAAAAAGTAAATATCTGCAGTTGAACTCCGCAGCATTGGCAGCACAAGATAGAACGGCTTTTGAATAAAACCAGTACCTTTACGTTCAGGTGTGCTGTCTATACATAACTACACCTGCGTTCTATTCAAATTGTTCACAAAGTCCAAAAAAAAAAAAAAGAAAATTTTCCATTTGACGTATTTTTTGTATATATAAAAAGAAATATGAAATTTTACCGTGTAGCAGCTGATGAAGCTAATGGTTGTATGTAAAAAGATGGAAAATTTAATTGCTTCTTAAAAAAATGTTATGATATAAGAAAGCTTCTGTGTGGAATTCGCATAACCTTAAAATTAAAAGGATTGAAACCTCCTCCTTTTTTCAAAGCTTATCTGCACAGTTTTATTCTACTAATGTTGTTTTATAGGAGGCGTAAAAATATTTGTACAAACACTGTTATCGTGCGTTAACGATATCAAAAAAATGTACAAAATTAAAGCTTTACTTGCAACGCTGTTACAGATGCACCACGTAATCTATGTGCATGTTCATGTAACACCACCCCTGCAAAAATCGCGAGTACTCCATGCATGCATGTATGGAGTACTCGCTATGGACCAACCGAGTACTCCAAAATTAACCACAATTAATACAAAAAATATGGTCCAATTAACATTGCGATGTCCTAGGACTGGACCATATACTCCAGCTCCGCATTACATCAGAGTAATCCATGGAGTACCCACAGTCCAATAAACATCGTGCATTCATTACAATCGTTAAAAACGAGCAGCGATTGGCTTACAATATGTTCTTGTTGGTCCATTGCTGCATTACAGTGGAGTATAATGGTAAGTACTCCAGTGGATCACATGATCCAACGATTTTTGCAGGGACGGTCACCCACCTTCTCATACATAAATTTTTACAGAGATGACCAATGTAAAATCCATATTAAATTCGGGAAATAAATTATAATGCATGTGTGGTTGTTATTTCACATTAGCAGAGAGCAATAATGTTAGTGATATCGTAACATTTGTACTTCAACTTCGAACATTTTTTTTTTCTTCAAAGTCATCCAACCAAAATGTTAAAATCTAACTCTTTTTAAATGTCTAACGAAAGAGTTCACTTGAAACTTTTTGATCAAACTAACTCACCTCTACAACCATGCTAACATAACGCACTCTCTGAGTAATGAAATACCAAACACAATCAAAGAGAAAAAATTAATTTACTAAAGGTTGACTTACATTTTGAATTACTGCTACAGCCCACGATGAAAGCGCTTCCATGTATGAGTGGCAAGAAACCGCGTAAGTAATATTAGGGTGTCTGAAATTTTGCCGCAACTAAATTTTTATTAACTCCCTTTTTTTTTGTTTTATGACCGATATGACAATTAATCCTTCGTAAATATGTGTTTTTTTTTTGTATAGTGAATTAATCGCACCTTTTTAAACCTTTTTCTTTGGTTTCGTGTCACCTGTTTATTATATAAAACAATATTTAATAGCACTTACTATTTTCAGCTTCAAATATTACTACACTTATTTTTGCATCAAGAGACCGTTCTTCTCGTACATAAACTAATATTTCCTCATTTCTTTACAATGGTTTTTGTATTATTGTATATAAATAATTTTTTTACTTTACTCTAAAAAACTGTACCGTTGGTATATTCGCATTGTATACAATTATTTATGTACAAATTTAGTCTGATTTTGTTATTTCCTTTTATCTTTTTTATATTTGCGTCGTAATGTATGTTGTTGCAAACTTGCAAGTATTTACATACGTGATGACTTCAGCTAATTTTCATATATTTTTTTTTGTCTCATATATATCTATCTATATATATATATATATATATATATATATATATAATTTTTTTTTTTTTTTTTTTTTTTGTGAATCAGCGAGAACTTTCTATTTTTGTTTCTACACTACGAACAATTTAATTGAGTTTCTAAATACTTTTAAAACTTTCTTTTTTTGTTTGATACAAAATTTACTTCCGAATTTCTATTTCTTAAATTTTTTTATATAGTTAGCCTTGTTCTGAATGATGGCTACACCACTCTTTCACTTCAAAGTTTCTAGATTATTTAATTAACTACACATTTTATTATTTTCCGCACTAAATATATTTTTTCTTATACACTTTGTGTGCTCTGCTGCCATGTTTCCGTCCGCGTGGTTTATATCGTTTGACCGCTTTGTTGGTCTCCTTCATTACCTCAACCACCTCATGAAAAACGTTGTAAATTGTGGTGAGAGAGTAACACTGTACCCGATCGGTGTATCTCCCACTAAATGCGATGATTACCAAGTTTATAATCAACAAGTAAGGAAGGTTAAGTTCGGGTGTAACCGAACATTACATACTCAGTTGAGAGCTATGGTGGCAACATAAGGGAAAATAACCATGTAGGAAAATGAACCGAGGGTAACCCTGGAATGTGTTTGTATGACATGTGTATAAAATGAAAGGCATTAAAGATTAATTTATGAGGGAGTGGCCCATAGTTCTATAGGTGGACGCCATTTAGGGATATAACCATAAAGGTGGATCAGGGTTGACTCTAGAATGCGTTTGTACGTTATGGGTATCAAATGAAAGGTGCTAATGAGTATTTTAAAAGGGAGTAATCCTTAGTTCCATAGGTGGACGCCGTTTCGAGATATCGCCACAAAGGTGGACCAGGGGTGACCCTAGAATTTGTTTGTACAATATGGGCATCAAACGAATTGTGTTAATGAGTATTTTAAAAGGGAGTGGGCCTTAGTTCTATAGGTGGATGCCGTTTCGAAATATCGCCATAAAAGTGGGCCAGTGGTGACTCTAGAATGTGTTTGTACGATATGGGTATCAAATTAAAGGTATTAATGAGGGTTTTAAAAGGGAGTGGTGGTTGTTGTATAGGTGGTCGCCTTTTCGAGATATCGCCATAAAGGTGGGCCAGGGGTGACTCTAGAATGCGTTTGTACGATATGGGTATCAAATGAAAGGTGTTAATGAGTATTTTAAAAGGGAGTAATCCTTAGTTCCATAGGTGGACGCCGTTTCGAGATATCGCCATAAAGGTGGGCCAGGGGTGACCCTAGAATTTGTTTGTACAATATGGGCATCAAACGAGAGGTGTTAATGAGAGTTTTAAAAGGGAGTGGTGGTTGTTGTATAGGTGGTCGTATTTTCGATATATCGCCATAAAGGTGGACCAGGGGTGACCCTAGAATTTGTTTGTACAATATGGGTATCAAAAGAAAGGTGTTAATGAGTATTTTAAAAGTGAGTTATCCTTAGTTCCATAGGCGGACGCCGTTTCGAGATATCGCCATAAAGGTAGACCAGGGGTGACCCTAGAATTTGTTTGTACAATATGGGCATCAAACGAAAGGTGTTAATGAGTATTTTAAAAGGGAGTGGGCCTTAGTTCTATAGGTGGACGCCGTTTCGAAATATCGCCATAAAGGTGGGCCAGGGGTGACTCTAGAATTCGTTTGTGCAATATGGGTATCAAACGAAAGGAGTTAATGAGTATTTTAAAAGGGAGTGCGCCTTAGTTCTATAGGTGGACGCCTTTTCGAGGTATCGTAATAAAGGTGGACCAGGGGGACTCTAGACTTTGTTTGTACGATATGGGTATCAAATGAAAGGTGCTAATGAGTATTTTTAAAAGGGACTGGGTCTTCGTTCTATAGGTGTTCGCCTTTTCGACATATCGCCATAAAGGTGGACCAGGGGTGACTTTAGAATATGTTTGTACGATATGGGTATCAAATGGAAGGTGTTAATGAGTATTTTAAAAGGGCGTGGGGCTTAGTTCTATAGGTGGACACCTTTTCGAGATATCGCCATAAAGGTGGACCAGGGGTGACTCTAGAATGAGTTTGTACGATATAGGTATCAAATTAAAGGTATTAATGAGAGTTTTAAAAGGGAGTAGTGTGAACGCGTTTCCCAGATTTTAGGGTTTTTTATTTCGCCCTGCAGAACTTTTTCATTTTCTTCTACTTAATATGGTAGGTGTCACAACCATTTTATAAAGTTTTTTCTTAAGTTATATTTCGCGTCAATAAAACAATCCAATTACTTTACCATGTTTCATCCCTTTTTTCGTATTTGGTATAGAATTATGGCATTTTTTTCTTTTGTCGTAATTTTCGATATCGAAAAAGTGGGCGTGGTCATAGTCGGATTTCGTTCATTTTTCATACCAAGATAAAGTGAGTTCAAGTAAGCACGTGAACTAAGTTCATTAAAGATATGTCGATTTTTGCTCAAGTTATCGTGTTAACGGCCATGCGGAAGGACAGACGGACGACTGTGTATAAAAACTGGGCGTGGCATCAACCGATTTCGCCCATTTTCACAGAAAACAGTTAACGCCATAAAATCTATGCCCCTACCAAATTTCAAAAGGATTGGTTAATTTTTGTTCGACTTATGGCGTTAAAAGTATCCTAGACAAATTAAATGAAAAAGGGCGGAGCCACGCCCATTTTGAAATTTTCTTTTATTTTTGTATTTTGTTGCACCATATCATTACTGGAGTTGAATGTTGACATAATTTACTTATATACTGTAAAGATATTAAATTTTTTGTAAAAATTTTACTTTAAAAATTTTGTTTTTTAAAAGTGGGCGTGATCCTTCCCGATTTTGCTAATTTTTATTAAGCGTACATATAGTAATAGGAGTAACGTTCCTGCCAAATTTCATCATGATATCTTCAACGACTGCCAAATTACAGCTTGCAAAACTTTTAAATTACCATCTTTTAAAAGTGGGCGGTGACACGCCCATTGTCCAAATTTTTACTAATTTTCTATTCTGCGTCATAAGTTCAACTCATCTACCAAGTTTCGTCGCTTTAGCTGTCTTTTGTAATGAATTATCGCACTTTTTCGGTTTTTCGAAATTTTCGATATCGAAAAAGTGGGCGTGGTTATAGTCCGATATCGGTAATTTTAAATAGCGATCTGAGATGAGTGCTCAGGAACCTACATACCAAATTTCATAAAGATACCTCAAAATTTACTCAAGTTATCGTGTTAACGGGCGGACGGACGGACGGACGGACGGACGGACGGACGGACGGACATGGCTCAATCAAATTTTTTTTCGATCCTGATTATTTTGATATATGGAAGTCTATATCTATCTCGATTCCTTTATATATGTACAACCAACCGTTATCCAATCAAACTTAATATACTCTGTGAGCTCTGCTCAACTGAGTATAATTATGGTCCAAAGGCTTATGTTTTTTAAAGACGTCCGACTTAGGTGAGAAACGAATCCAAAAGAAGGATTGTCGGTCTGAAAAACTAAAGCCAAGCCGGTTTTCGTTCGGTTTTCTGGCATAACATATGACTTCCGCCATATGGAAATACAATTGAACGAAACTCTACTCTATTACAATTGGAAACTAAGATGATCTTGCGTTAATACGCTGGAAATTAATTGTTTGAAAAATTTTAAATTCTGAAATCGCACATTACAAACTGGATAATTAACGATTTATTTTAAATCGGTGAATTAGACTGAAAAAGGGGCGATCAAACTTTGATATCTTTGGCATGAAATGTTCCCACGATCTTCCCTTGCAAATCTTCTAAGACGTAGTAAGAGTTACCCAGCTTCTCGCGAACTCTCGCTTTTAAAAAAGCTTTACTTAATTTTGCATTGAAATTCTTCTCGAAATTACTTTGTGCAAAAGTACGACGGAATACTTCTTGTCCTACTCTAAATACAGGTTTGGCTCGTAGATTGTATTGTCTTTCATTACAATGATATGCATTCGTTAAATTTTTCTTCAACTTGGCATGGGCAAGGGATAATATATCGTCTCTAGCTAGTCGTATGCAAGGTTCATCTAGCGCATGCGCTTTGCGTAACAATTCATATGATGACCCATGAGTGATCATATCGAGTCCATATAACGCGTGGTATGGTGAGCATTTTAAGGACTGATGCATTGTGTTCCGAAGCGCACAACTGATAAAGGTTAAATTGGTGTCCCATTCCCTGTGGTCATCCTTTAAATAGGCTCTAATGGCAGCGATCAATGTACGGTTCACACGTTCTGAAGCATTCGCTTGTGGCGAATAAAGCGCTGTATATACATACATATCTAACTCCATACTCCGTGAGAAATGCTTCAAAATCGTTGGATTTGAACTGTGACCCATTGTCACTGACAAGAGTTTCTGGTACTCCATATGTATGAAAAATGTGTTTTTTGTAGGAATTCAAATTTTTTTAGCGGACACAGCCAGTGGAATTTGGACATGTGATCCAGCACAATTAAGAGTCCGATATGACCTGCTTTTCTACGGGGATAAGATCCCAAAATGTCTGCATAAATTCTTTGAAAAGGACGATCAGTACTAACTTTATTTCCCATTGGTGGTCGCAATATAACATTTGGAGCTTTGGTCGATTTGCATACTTCACAATTGCCTACGTAGGTTTTAACATCTCGAACTAATCCTGGCCAATAGAACTTGCGGCGTATAAGATCCAGTGTCTTATGAATCCCGCCGTGAGAAGAAATAATATGGTCGTGAGCACGCGACATGACATCTTTACGAAGTTCACTAGGGATCCACAGCTTCCAAGCGCATTCTTCGGTGACTGGCGTACCATCTGAGTGCTCTGTGCGTATGTAAACAAATTTATCTACAACCCTAATATCCGGAAACTTCTCTTGGTTTTCAGAAATCTTTGATTTTAAGGCTTGGTATTCTTCACTAGAAAAGTAAACAGAATCCAGATCGATTTCTGATTCAACCTCTAACGAAAACAGCTCTTCGCAATGCATCCTAGACAATGCATCGGGAAATATATTATCCTTTCCTTTTCTATGGCTAACGGAAAATTTGTAACTCTGCAGCTTAAGCGCCCACCTTGCCAAGCGGCCATTTAACTTTGGTTGTTCCATAAGCCACACGAGACTAGAGTGGTCTGTAATAATTTCAAATTCTTGCATTTCTATGTAACACCTAAAACGTTCTATTGCTTCTATTGCTGCCAAACACTCACGCTCCGTAACGCTATAGTTCCTTTGAGCAGAGTTTAATTTCTTTGACATAAAGGCTATTGGACGTTCGTTTCCTTCACTATCTAGCTGTATTAAAACGGCACCTATCCCGTAATCGCTGGCGTCGCAATGAACATAGAATTTTTTTGAAAAATCCGGGTTCTGTAAAACCGGAGCATTCATTAAACGTTCTTTAATTTTCTCAAAGGCTGATTGGGCAGCTTCGGTCCACTCAAACTTGCGTTTGGTAGACAAAACCTCAGTTATTGGATAAGCTATGTCCATCCCGCTAAACCTAGAAAACCTCTAACTTGTTTAACATTTTTCGGTGTTGGCCAGTCCTTAATTGACTCGATTTTCTCTGGATCTGTCGCAATGCCACCGTTACCGATAATAACCTAGATATTTTACTTTTGTTACACAAAATTGGCTCTTATTGATGTTAATTGTCAAAGTCGATTTTCTAAACTGCTCAGCTATCCTAACAAGAATAGATAAATGGGATTTAAAGGTGTCTGATACGATACAAAGATCGTCTAAATATCCAAATACACATGTTCGTAGGTCAGCTGGAATAATTTCGTCCATTAAACGAGACATAGTTTGCGCAGCGTTACATAAACCAAAAGGCATCACAACAAATTGATACAAAGGACGTCCAGGCACAGTAAAAGCTGTAATTTCTTTGGCTTCCTCTGCCAAAGGAATCTGCCAAAAGGCATCTTTTAGATCGATTTTAGTTATAATATTTGCCTCTGACAATCTAGAGAATATACCCTCTATTGACGGGAGTGGGTATGCATCTTTCTTTGTTACTTCGTTTATTTTTCTTGTATCTAGACACAATCGAATTTTATTGGGTTTTATAACCATAGCATTGGTGAGCTCCAAGGACTTTGAGACGTTTCAATAACTCCTAATTTCAGCATTCTATCTACCTCTTGATACATTAATTTCTCTACTGCTGGGGAAACTGGATAAACGCGTTGCTTTATTGCCTTTGCTTCTCCTACGTCAATCTCGTGTCGCAAGAGACTTGTCCTGCCGAGTCCTTGTTTTTCGAAATCAGGAAAAAGTAACTTAACTGCTTCTAGCTGCTGACGTTGACCCTCGGTCAGCGGATACAAAATAGATTTATAATTTTCACTTATGTGTGGATTATCCCTATCTGAACTACTATCACATTTGTCGTTGGAAGAAATACTACTAATTATGCTTGGAACCAATTCAAACAATTTCCAAAAATCAATTCCTAAAATTAGGTTTTGGCTTATAGATGGAATTATATAAAGTTTTATCCTTTTAATTTTTGCCTTGTATTCTATATTTATATCGAGATACCCAGTTATTGTTTGAGAAGCTTCACTTTTGCATAATACCTAGCATCTTCTTCATTTAAAATGGACGATATTAACATATTTTTCTTATCTTTAATTACTTTCCAAAAGCGCCTAAGTCGCAAGGTTGATCTTTTGGTTTTTATTGAAGATTTATTGGGTTCAGGATGATCCTGGAAAATTTTGTTTCTTGCCTCAATATAGTTACGTATACGCTCAAGTAATGGTTTGCGTGGGTAAATGAGCTTATCCACTTCTTTCGAATCGATATCTCGTTTTAAAATTTTATGGTTGTGGGAGTTTTCTACACCTAACGTTTGGTCGAATCCTAAATCACTATCGGAATTAATTTGAATTTTTTCACCGTTTAACTCTAATTTTTCGGGTTGCTGGACGTTCGCTTGTGTTCGAACGTCTTCTTCGAGGGGTTTTTTGGCCTGGATATGCAAGTTTCGCATTGGGGTTTGTATACATTTTTAGCACCACATCCGTAACAAAAAATGTTACGTGCCTTAGTGCACATATCACATGGGTGACCTTCTTCATCACAGTTCCAACAGATTAGTTGCCGGATGTGACCGGATGGTAACTCCACTGCCGATACTTGTGCTTCCTCAAAATCAGAGCTGATTTCTTCCATTTCACCTGCCTCTAACGATGCAACATTGCGTCTCGGAGCATATGTTGGCGGATTGGTCCGAGGTAGGGGTGTTCGTCGATATGTGGCTTCATTTAACAGATTTTCCCTCATTTGTACTAACTTTCGTAGATGTGCTACTGAAAGTACAGGGACATATAGAAGCTCATGTCGGATATCGGGACACAAATTCCTAGTTAGCAACTCTAATAATTCGTGCTCTTCCATTCGTATGGGGAGTCGATCTATCATGGACATTATTGAGTCATAAAAAGTTACAAAAGTTTCATTTGGAAGTTCTGTTTCTTATTTCCTCACGTAGGTCGTATGGTAATCTTTGAATTCATGCCTTAACGCAGTACAGAAAGAATTCCAGTCGATTGCCGGTACTTGTTTGTGATACCGCCAATAGCAGGTTTTGGTTGCAAACTGCATTAAAATTGTTGTTTAAACTTTCCGCTGTCAGCGCATGGACGCGATATATAAACTCGTTGCAAGTTAGTCCGTCAGCTGAACCGTCAAATTTTACGTGCCAGTTTTGTATGATGGTAGTTATTTTATCCTGGCGAATGGATGGAACGTTAGCTGGCTGAAAACCTTGCTGATCCTGTCGTATTTGGTTATTATCCGGGTACAGTGTTGTATTCGGGGTATTGGACTGAAGATTTAGGCTGGCTCTCAATCTTTCAATAGCTGCATCGACGATTTGAGATATTTGGCTACTATCAACTAAGTTTGAATTAACGTTTTGCCGGGTATTATCGTTTACTCGAAAACGATTATTTCGATTTTCAGAATTAATATTTATCAAAGGTAAAGAGCGATTTTGATCATCGTTATTAGTTGGTTGTGATAAGTTATTACTATTACTCTCGTTATATAGTCGGCGCTTAGAATTGTACCGAAAATTGTATCTGGGTACCGCTCCTCCTCGTCCTTGTGAAGTTTGAGTCGGATTGGAAAATGTCGGATTATTACTTTTACCGATCGTAATGTTTTGCAATTCGCGAAAATTACAAGCCCTTCTAAAATATGGACATTCTTGTGAAGTGGATAACCAACTTCTGATACACTCTGTGTGATATATATGGTTACATAAAGTTTTACGCACTTCCTGATCTGATTAAGGTCTTGTTGACAGATGGTACAGATATTACCTTCGGCCTCTGAGCCTTCTGGTACCAGTGAAAGATTTTCATTACTATGTACTACTGCCATAGCGCTTTGTTTTAAAAATTTCGAAAAATAAAAAATATAACTCTTAAGGTGGTAACTTCTTGACGGGTAAGTGAGCATCGAACGAGAAGAAATTTTAGCTGGCATTTACTTGGGCTATTGCTGACAGATATTTTGTAGTGGCACATTGTTTTGAGTAGAGGATGATTTTGGACTAAATAATGAACTACGTAGATAACTTAGTATTTCCAATCAAATCACTTATACTTGGTACAATGTTCCTTTATAGACTTTTAGGAATTGTATTCTAAAGGTTATTAAAAAAAAAGAAAAGAAAACAGTCAAGAAGAGCCAGGCGGTCGGTTCTACTGGGTCTTAAACACGCCCCATAGTCGATAATCCTGCGAGGATTCATAACATATTTCTTTCTAATATGAACGAAAAAAAATTTGTTGATCTAAATAAGATACTTATATAAAGATACATAAGAATGAACATGTAAGAATGATGGGAAGATTAAAATCGTATTACTAAAATGAAACCAGTGCACTGTGGAGCAAAATGATGATTGCAGATGTTAAACTTGCAAATTATTTTGTACGTGTATACAATGTATACATATATATTTTTTCTTGGCTCTACCTTGCTTTCCTTGCCCAACGTTGGGCGCCATTTTGTAATGTTTTTGGTATTGAAAAATATCCAAAAAGGTCTTAAGGTCTTTTAACTTGCTCACACTGCGAGGAGTAGGTCCATCGGGACCCGTCTATTGGCTAGCAAAACAGTGGTGGGGGGTTCGCGACCTTTCCTCACAGCACCAGACCCCATTACATTTTATTTCAGAGTCCCTGTTTATTTATCACAAAAAAAATTTATTTGGTGCACTAATTTCCCACTAACGAACAAAAAAAATAAATCTCTGCTGTTAATAAAGGCGATACTATCTCATGGCTAAAAAATTCCTTCCCCTAAAAATGAGCTGCCTAGATGTCGGGGCGCTCGTGCTTCTATACCCTCCCTACGTTGACATCCAACTCTGCACATGAAATTTCGTTAATGTCCCTAAGTGAGGATCACTTACCCTTTTAATTGGTTACCACCACGATTAAATTTACTCGATCATATTGGATTTCCCTTCATTCACATATTTAATTAACTTTATTTAAATCAAAAAAAATTTGTATGTAGTGGTAACTTATACGTTCTAAATTTTACATATATATGTTTAACCTAATCGCAATTTCACACAGACAGCTTGCGACGTCATAAATCAGCTTTTCTATATCAAGGCCCTTATTGAGCTTAATTCCTCACACAAAAGATTTCTGATTATTTAATCAGCGCAATATTGAATGCCTAATGGAATACCGAATCTAGTCAACTTAGATTGGTGCTTAGAACTTTATTGTTTTTTCTAACAACAGTTGAACTCCTGCAGCATTGGCAGCACAAGATAAAACGGCTTTTGAATAAAACCAGTACCTTTACGCTCAGGTGTGCTGTCTATACATAACTACACCTGCGTTCTATTCAAATTGTTCACAAAGTCCAAAAAAAAAAGACAATTTTCCATTTGACGTATTTTTTGTATATACATATAAAAAGAAATATGAAATTTTACCGTGTAGCAGCTGATGAATGTAAAAAGATGGAAAATTTAATTGCTTCTTAAAAAAATGTTATGATATAAGAAAGCTTCTGTGTGGAATTCGCATAACCTTAAAATTAAAAGGATTGAAACCTCCTCCTTTTTTCAAAGCTTATCTGCACAGTTTTATTCTACTAATGTTGTTTTATAGGAGGCGTAAAAATATTTGTACAAACACTGTTATCGTGCGTTAACGATATCAAAAAAATGTACAAAATTAAAGATTTACTTGCAAAGCTGTTACAGGTGCACCACGTAATCTATGTGCATGTTCATGTAACACCACGGTCACCCACCTTCTCATACATAAATTTTTACAGAGATGACCAATGTAAAATCCATATTAAATTCGGGAAATAAATTATAATGCATGTGTGGTTGTTATTTCACATTAGCAGAGAGCAATAATGTTAGTGATATCGCAACATTTGGACTTCAACTTCGAACTTTTTTTTTCTTTTCTTCAAATTCTATCCAACCAAAATGTTAAAATCTAACTCTTTTTAAATGTGTAACGAAAGAGTTCACTTGAAACTTTTTGATCAAACTAACTCACCTCTACAACCATGCTAACATAACGCACTCTCTGAGTAATGAAATACCAAACACAATCAAAGAGAAAAAATTAATTTACTAAAGGTTGACTTACATTTTGAATTACTGATACAGCCCACGATGAAAGCGCTTCCATGTATGTGTGTTGATCTGCATTTATTTTTGAGAAACCATGTATGTATGTATATAAGTATGATGAGTGGTAAGAAACCGCGTAAGTAATATTAGGGTGTCTGAAAGTTTGCCGTAACTAAATTTTTATTAACTCCCTGTTTTTTTTTTTTTTTGTTTTATGACCGATATGACAATTAATCCTTCGTAAATATGTGTATTTTTTTTGTATAGTGAATTAATCGCACCTTTTCAAACCTTTTTCTTTGGTTTCGTGTCGCCTGTTTATTATTTAAAACAACATTTAATGGCATTTACTATTTTCAGCTTCAAATATTACTACACTTATTTTTGCATCAAGAGACCGTTCTTCTCGTACATAAACTAATATTTCCTCATTTCTTTACAATGGATTTTGTATTATTGTATATAAATAATTTTTTTACTTTACTCTAAAAAAACTGTACCGTTGGTATATTCGTATTGTATACAATTATTTATGTACAAATTTAGTCTGATCTTGTTATTTCCTTTTATCTTTTTTATATTTGCGTCGTAATGTATGTTGTTGCCAGCTTTGCAAGCATTTACATACGTGATGACTTCAGCTAATTTTCATATATTTTTTTTTGTCTCATATATATCTATATATATATACATTTTTTTGTTTTTTTTTTTTTGAATCAGCGAGACATATTTTTTTGCGAACTTTCTATTTTTGTTTCTACACTACGAACAATTTAATTGAGTCGCTAAAGACTTTTAAAACTTTCTTTTTTTTTTGTTTGATACAAACTTTACTTCCGAATTTCTATTTCTTTAATTTTTTTATATAGTTAGCCTTGTTCTGAATAATGGCTACACCACTCTTTCACTTCAAAGTTTCTAGATTATTTAATTAACTACACATTTTATTATTTTCCGCACTAAATATATTTTTTCTTCAACACTTTGTGTGCTCTGCTGCCATGTTTCCGTCCGCGTGGTTTATATCGTTTGACCGCTTTGTAGGTCTCCTTCATTACCTCAACCACCTGATGAAAAACGTTGTAAATTGTGGTGAGAGAGTAACACTGTACCCGATCGGTGTATCTCCCACTAATTGCGATGATTACCAAGTTTATAATCAATTATGGTCCAAAGGCTTATGTTTCTTAAAGACGTCCGACTTAGGTGAGAAACGAATCCAAAAGAAGGATTGTCGGTCTGCAAAACTAAAGCCAAGCCGGTTTTCGTTCGGTTTTCTGGCATAACATATGACTTCCGCCATACGGAAATACAATTGAACGAAACTCTACTCTATTAAAATTGGAAACTAAGATGATCTTGTGTTAATACGCTGGAAATTAATTGTTTGAAAAATTTAAAATTCTGAAATCGGACATTACAAATACCAGTCATGCAATGATCAGATATTCCGAAATCACTATTTATACCCATATGTATGTTTTCTTCCAAATTATGTAACCCACCATATACATGGTCTAAACAGGTTCCTGTATCTGGGCGGGTAGTCTCATGAATGAATGAAACTAGACCATGATCCGCAAGAAGTGTAAGATAATTGTCTAATAAAACACCAACACCTCCGGCAGAATACGAGTCATTTGCATTAGCAGAAAAATTATAACCAGGTATATTATAATCGTTAATTTCGTAGGAAAAAATCCAAATTTCTGAAACAAATATTATATCGGGAAGCTTAACAAGGCATTCAAGGTTGCAAACCAAGGAGTCAAAATTCCGTCTTAGACTTCTTACATTTTGGTGAACAACAGTAAAGATATTATCTTCAGAGGTTAATAAATTAGAGTCATTGATGACATTTGCGATAGGGCTGTTATCAATAAAAACGGATCTTGAGTACATAATAAGTTAAAAGTAAAAGAAAAGAAAACAAGAATGTATAATAAAAGGTTCAATTTAAATTGAAATCAGCAAGATTGTCAAAAGTTATTATAATAACAGCAGTATCGCTTTCATTTTTTTTTCATTAGAAGTCTCGAATTTTTTAACCATAAGTATTTGTGTTTTTACATTATGGGTATCAAATTGAAGCTGTTGATGTGTACTTTAGTACAGAGTAATTTATACCGATGTATTATTTACGATCCTTTTTTCGGGGAAGTAGACCAGAGACGGGCTGGGACTGGAACTCGGAATGGGACTGGAAAAAAATACATACCACCCTCTGGGACTGGCAATAAGAGATGAAGAAGAATGGGAAAAACTTGAGAGAAGAGAAAAGAGGGAAGTAGAAGGAGACTGAGAAAGAGATAGAGTGAGATGAAAATAGAAATAGATGAAGCGAAAAAGACGGAGGGAGGAGTGCATAAAATGATTAAGAAGAAGTGAAAAGGGGGAAGGCAGAGTTAGAGGTAAAAAGCTTATTAAAATGTATGCAGATAGACCAAATTTAGGGCAGAACAACGTCTGACGGGTCTGCTAGTACAAGTATAAACTGACCACACCATTAAACAAACATACAAAAAAAGTTTCATTTGACTTGAAAAAAGTTTCATTTGAAATGAAAAAGTTTCATTTAAAATGAAAAAAGTTTCATTTGACCTGAGAATGCTATATTCAATCTAATTATAGAATATGTGTAATATTGTAAAGAATTTAGTGAAAATGCACTTATTTTACACCTTCTACTAACGTTCGTACCGCTAAACTGTTAAATAAATAACTCCACTATTCAATATTGCAAAATGGCCTTTATTAAAGTACTTCACAATAACACTTATATTTCGCAACCAATAGAGTTATGAGGTGGGTTTGGTCAAAGGCAGAGGTATGCTCAGTCAATCCAAAGTCGGGTGGAGGTCCCACTACCCCCACGTAAATGAATATACAGTAAATTAGTGTATTGATTTCGAACACACACACACACGCGGCTCTCAGGCTAGAATATCCACTACCTTGAATCCAGTAGAGAGAGAGAGAAAAAGATGTTTCCTAGGTAGTGTTGCTGAGAATATTACGATCCAAGGAAAGTTTTGATACGGTCAACCATGGCACGTTACTGCACGAACTGGAAGGGTCTACCCTTCCCCCAAGTCTTAAAAGGTGGACCGCAAATTATCTGGGTGAACGGCAGGCATCGGTGCAATTTCGAAACGAAACATCCAAACCAAAGAGAGTTAAACAAGGGGTGCCAAAGGGTGGTGTCCTATCCCCTGACATTATCACCGACTAAATCATCGGCGACCTTATTTACAACATGGACGTCCAAATGTCGACCATTTTGAACGTCCGCGTCAATGGCACTACGCTACCGACTGTCTTACACCCCAAAATCTTTGGTGTGACGTTCGATCAGGATCTATATTTTGGTGCGCATGTAGCCACAATTGTACCGAAAATACAGAGCTGCTATAAAATCCTCAAATCTCTTGCTGGAAGTACTTGGGGAAAAGATCAAAAAAGCTCATTACCACTTACAAAGCAATGAGCCAGCCGATTGCATGCTACCCGTCCCTGATATGGTCGCCAAGCCTAAAGATTATCCACTGGAAGAAGCTACAGGCCTGGAAAAATACTGCCCTCAGAACCGCCACGGGTTGTCTCCTTATGTCCCCAGAACACCATTTACATAATGAGGCGAGAATACTCCCAATAAAGGAAAGAAATGAAATGCTAACCAAACAGTTTCTGTTGAATACCCAGAAACCTGGGCATCCGAAAAGACATCTGATTGATGAGCCAACACCGCCCAAGGGCTTAAGGAGTCACCTCCGTAAGCACTATGAGGAAATACGGCACCTGAGAACACAGCCGTATGAAGCCAAAAAACATAATACCCTAAACTTGCGGAAGAGGAACGCACACTCCCTATAGAATCGCTAGTCACTCTAGCCCAACTTCGATCTGGATAATGTACATCGGCAGAACATATAATATTAGGGGTGGGCGTTAAATAAATAAAATAGATATTGCTACGTTACAGAGTGCTTAAATCAAACTGCTACTGATTACCCAGCTTGTGCTGCTTTATACTCCCTGCCCAAATGTCTAGACGTTTCCTCTTCTAGAATCCTCTACCTGGTCACCAGCCATACGCGCGTGTATTTGTAGTGTGTAACCATATGCGTGTGTATATGTGAGTACTACTTCGGCTGATGATGACATGCGTTTGTGAGTATCTCCCTGCTGCTTGTATGTATGTGTGTGCATGCTGATTAATGTGTTTATGTACACAGTGTGGCTCGCTTCAGTGGTTTTTGTGTTGGGAGTTTATTACTAGTGATGGTAATATTCGTCACACTGCCCTCCACCCAGGTCTGATCGTCCCGATCAGACAAATCTCTCGATCCAATCGCTGCTAGCCTCTTCAACTGAACCACCCTTCTATTCCGTGGTTTCCCAATTTTTTGTATGCGGTAGATGGTATCACTGATCCTCTTCACAACTTTGTGCGGGCCTTCACAACTGCAGCCAAATTTGGATGGAACGCCTTTCCGCCAGTGAGGGCTGTATATCAGTACCAAATCTCCCTCCAAGAAACCTTCCGAATTATTGTTCTTGTCGTACCTGTGTTTTATCCTACTACTCATTATCCTGGACCGTTCCCTCACACTCTGTTGTTTGGCCAATGAACTTGTTCGTAGAGCTTTCGCTTGACGGATTAGCTTCGCATAATAAACATCGCTACGACGTTTCACAAGAGTAGTGCGCCCTGGCTTGAAACCACCTTACAATATTTCTGGGAAATTCTTTCGTTATTTCTAGTGCGTCCATTTGGGTTTGTCAATGCCAGTGTTTCTCTCACAGGTATCCTTGATTTTGCTTTGTTTGGCCCATTCGTTCCATCAATCTTTGTCCGATCTACTACCTCTGATTCTGGTGTTCTTTGTCGAATAGCCTCCACCAGCACTCGCTTACTGCTGAATCATTTCTCCAAACTGAAGTTAAGTGGTATGTCCTGTTTCTTAAAGCGCATATTCCTTCTTTGCATGTCGACCCTGATGTCATGGTCAACTAAGAAGTCCACTCCCAATATGACTTCATCAACGATCTCCGCCACAACGTATTTGTGTAAAACCGTGACCTTTCAATTAAGACTTCACATGTCACTTCCCCCTGGACTTGGTTGTACTCGCCAGCAACCGTACGCAACCTTACTCCAGGTAACGGTTTACTCTCCTGTTGACCAAGTAAGATCGGATTAAGGAATGAGATGCCCCCGTATCTACAGTCAGTACACGTTCCTTGCCATCCACATTTCCTCTGACGATAAGACTGCTCGATTTCCTTCCGATTTGCGATACAGATATCACAGGACTTTCAATACTGGAGCTTGCTCTCGATCTTCACATCTGACTCGCTCTTGCTCATCTCCTCTAGCTTTGTTCTTAAGACCACCCCTGCTGTTGAAACCACTAAGAGCAAGTTCGCAATGACGTGCAATGTGACCTAGCTTCCGCGTTTGAAGCATTTGATAACTCTTTCACTCCGCTTTTGCGATGCTTTCAGTGCCTCCAATATTGTGTTCACCTAGTCTGGACTTTCTACCTCCACACGGCGTGCTTTGAAAGCTGGCTTACACAGAAGCGATTGTGTTTCCTGAGTAAGTGCATGGGATACCTTTTCAGCAAATGTTAGTTTTGGATTCGCATATGTAGCTCGTTTCGTTCCCAAGTCTCTTATGCCATTTATAAAGCTTTGAATTTTTACCCTTTCTGTGTATTCCATGGGTGCGTTCGCATTTGCCAAATGAGCCATCATTTCAACATCCGAAGCAAACTCCTGCAATGTCTCATTCGCTTTTTGGTAACGGTTTTGCAACTCAATTTGTTATATCTGTTTTCTGTGTTCGATTCCATAACGTCTATCGACAACGGCCATCAATGCTTCATAAGTGTTTCGTTCGTACTCTTGAATAGTCTGCAAGATTTCCGCTGCAGGCCCTTTCAATGCCCAGAACAATGCAGCAACTTTATCTTCCACATTCCAGTTGTTCACTGCTGACGTCTTCTCAAACTGAAGCTTGAAAACCTGGAAAGGAACAGAACCGTCAAAGGATGGAGTTTTTACCTTCGGATTAGACGTTGAAGTGACTGGGCGGTTCAATTCTAATTTCTGGATCCTTTCTTTCAAAGCCATCATCTCTGCCTCTATTTTATCCTTTCGACCACTGAAGCCTTCATGAAACTGGGTTTCTTCCATATGCGTTTCCAGTTTAGATGATATTCGGACTTCCTGCTCTTCTAGTTGTGGGGAGATCTGGGATGATATTTGTGCTGAAAGTTGTGCCGACATTGCGGAAATACGCGTCTCTTGTGCTTCAATCTTAGATGTTATTCGTGTCTCTTGAGATTCCATCTGTGATGACATATACGTTTTCTGTTCTTCCAGTTGAGGTGACATTTGTGACGACATTTGCTTCAGCACTACTAGTATCGCGTTAGTGTCAACACTTGCTAATGGATTAGGAGTCTCTATCTTCTCCTCCATTTTTGTCGCTGACTCTTCCACATTAGGATAAAAAGTGTGTTCATCAAAGTCGATTCTTTCCAATTCCACCGCTTCCCTTAGTCGTGTTTGTAGTTCGAGTTTATTGCCGGTTGTATTCAATCCACGGCTCTCCAATTCCTTCTTCAGTTGCAGGATCTTCAATTCACTCCATTTTGCCATGTCCAAGTTGTATTCGAAATCGTCGGAATTTATTCAACAATACCTCTTCTGACACCAAATGTAACGAATTTAGTGAAACTCCGCTTATTTTACACCTTCTACTAACGTTCGTATCGCTAAACTGTTGAATAAATAACTCCAATATTCAATAATATAAATATGGTCTTTATTAGTCTACTTTGAGAGTACTTCACAATAACACTTATACTTCGCAAATAATAAAGTGCTTAAATCAAACAGCTACTGATTACTCAGCTTGTGCTGCCTTTATATTGCCTGCCCAAATGTCTAGACGTTTCCTCTTCTAGAATCCTCTACCTGGTCACCAGCCATACGCGCGTATATTTGTAGTGTGTAACCATATGCGTGTGTATATGTGAGTACTACTTTGGCTGATGATGACATGCGTTTGCGAGTATCTCTCTGCGGCTTGTATGTTTTTATGTACATGCTGATTAATGTGTTTAGGAATCGTACCCAAATCACGTGACCCCTTTAGGGGGTAGGAGGGGTTTATTTAGGTATTGCACCTGGTCACAGGGGGGAGGGGAGGGAATGAGACTTTGTCACGTAGTAAATAATCTCTAGAAAATCTTGCAATTTTTTTGTGGAATTTATTTCGCGTCAAAAATTTCCATGAAAAATCATCAGAAAAACGTGCACGGTAATGCAGTGGACGACGTGCCTCGCGTGCGACCTCTGCAGGTCCTCTCCAGGAAACTAAAAGAGATCTTATGTATCGTGGAGCAAAGCGCGGAGTGGATAGACATCGAGGCTGTCGACGAGGAAAAAATAATCACGTCTGAGGAAACTCCTGATGCTACTGCTCCCATAATCTGCGATATATCCCAGTGGATGCTGGAAGCGTATTCGTTTTCAATTACAAATTTTCAAATACATTTTTTCTTCATAATATAATAACTTATAATTATATGTATGCACGCACGCTTCGCATAACGCGGCGGGTGCCGAATTAGGACCTCTCTGAGCCATTCCAAACTAGACGAGGTTTCTGACAGGGTGACCCCATAACGTGCGATTTCTTTAATTTGATGGTGGAGAAAGTAATACTAACTTAACCGTCAGAAACAGTAGTATATAAAAGCGTGTAGTTACTGGGGCATGCCGACGACATTGATATCATCGGCCTAAAGACCCGCGGCGTAAATTCTGCTTACTCGAAACTGGAAAAAGAAGCGGAAAAGATGAGTTTTATGGTGAATGAGGACAAAACGAAGTATGTGCTGTCATCGAGCAAAGTGTCAGCACATAGCTCAACTCTGAAATCCAGCGAAGAATCACTCTTGTCAATAAATGCTACTTTGGGCTAGGTAGGCAATTGAAAAGTAAAGTTCTCTCTCGGCAAACGAAAATTATGCTCTACAAGTCATTTATCGTATTCTGCCTGCTTTATGGTGCAGAAGCATGGACCATGACAACATCAGATGAAGTGTCTTTGGGAGGGCTCGAGCGAAAAGTTCTTCAAAAGAGTTATGGACTTCTGCACGTTGGCGATGGCGAGCGCCGAAGAAGATTCAATGATGAGCTGTACGAGCTTTATGCAGATATCAACATAGTCCAGCGAATTAAAACGTAGCAGGTATGGTAGCTAGGCCACAAAGTTTTTTGTCGGAACAAGCCCATGGAAGCAGACGAAGGGGGCGGCCGTAGGAAGGCCCAGGTGGAAAACTATTTAAATTCCCTTGGTGTAATCAATCAGCCCCAGACGGCCATAACCATTTAATTTAGTAAGTAAGTGAGTATGATCAAACCCGACAGACATTGTTCTGAATTTATCTATCTTTAGACCTGTTTTTCCAAGTCTGCCGTATAGCTCATAACAAAGGTTATAGTTGTTGTTGTTGTAGCGATAAGGTTGCTCACCGAAGGCTTTGGGGACTGTTATCGATGTGATGGTCCTTTGCCGGATACAGATCCTGTACGCTCCGGTACCACACCACCATTAAGGTGCTAGCCCGACCATCTCGGGAACGATTTATGTGGCCACATTAAACCTTCAGGCCATTCCCCCCTCCCCACCCCCAAGTTCCATGAGGAGCTTGTGGTCGCCAGAGCCTCGTCTGTTAGTGAAACAGGATTCGCCGCGGATAGGTGAGGTTGACAATTGGGTTTGGAGAAGCTATATATTGCGCTGGCAACCTGAAGGGCTGCGCTACCCAACCCCTTGAATCTGGTATTTTAGTCGCCTCTTACAACAGGCATAACTACCGCGAGTATATTCTGATCCCCTAACCTGCTGGGGGTTAGTGTGTGTGTGTCAGTTTTGACACTAATCAATTCAGCCGTACTTTTCTCATGTGGTATGTTAATTACCAAGAAAAAATTAAGGGCTACAGATTTATCTCATGTAAAAGCGACAGTTGTCGGTGTGCTTCTCAAATGACCTATAAATAATCCTGAAATGAGCCCAAAATGTCACCCAAAATATTCTCGAGATAACTTCGAAATGAAGCAAGGCTTAGGACAAGATGACCCTTCTCGTGCGATTTTATTAACCTGATTCTGGAGAAGATCCAATTAAACAACAAATCCAGACGGCGATAGTGCAATCCTATCATACCTGTCCTGATATATGGCGGGGAGGCATGGGTGCTGCCCATATTAGAAGGTGCTCGTCCTTTATAGAAAAAGTTGCTGTCGCACCAAGGAGGTCTAATAAATAAATGAAGGCCTGTTGCTCATTATCTCAAATATAATTATTTAAGTGTTAGAAAGAGAGAGAGTAATAATAACTAACTGCAGTATGACCGCATATATATGATCACGCATTGAATCGCAAAAACATATTTTACACTAAGAGGTTTTCAATTACTTTTCCAGTTCCTTTAAGTAATGGGAATTTTCTAATTACTTTTGGGATTCCTTGTAATGTAATTGGAAAATTTTCAATTATATTTTCAGATCCTTTCGAAAGTATTGCGACAGAAATTACATTTGCGTAAAGTATTTTTATCAATCAAAAACAAAAAATTTGTTTGTACTTAAGCCTCAAAAAAAAAAAACACTGGTATTTATTAAGGAATTGAAATGTAATCAATTCCTTTGCTGTAGGGGAAAGGAATGGATTACTCCCTCAAGTACTTGTACTGTGAAATTGACGGTGATTTAATTCCTAAAGTAATCATTACAACCCAGCTCTGTTCACAGCACTCGAAGTCTTTTTATTAGCTGTCATATCCTTGCACCAATTTTGACATTGCGACCGTTATTATATCATAACTTGCTGCGTATTCCCAATTATTGTGGTATTATGTCCAAATATAAAAATATTTATGACAATATAACCTCCACATTCATACTCCCGCTGCTGTTTTCCATAACAACAAATTTGTCTTGACATTTTTCCATGCGATGAACTGCACGTAATCTTCAACCACCACCCATCTCTTCCGTTCTTAGTAAAAACCATTTTATTATACACAAATACATTGTCTGCTATTCATACAATAAGTAGCGCTTTTCGTCCTGATTGTAGTAGCTTTGGCTAAGGTTTTTTGTTTTGCAAGACACATTCAAACAATCGGAAGCACCATCGACAAATAATCTTTTATGATCATTCCGGTACGTGTTAACATTTCTTTATTACTTTTTTCTTTCAGTTTTTTCTTTATACCTTTTATGAGATGAAAATGAAATGGTATATTTACAGAATATCATTCAGTTTGGTTCGAGAAGAGACAGACCGACTAAAAGTACACCGAAATAATTAGGATTACGAGCTGAGTTGATTTAACTAATTTCGTTTCTCTTTTGTCCATTCGTCTGTTTGAACGCTAATTTGGTTCTCAATTTTTAAGACGTCTTGATGAAATTTGGTGGGCCGGGTATACAATATGCCGGAATCAACCGGATCGAACCAGAGGGTTTTCGCCATTTCGGTCAAGATCGGTCGTTTATAGAATATTGTTACATATTTCGAGTCTTTGAAATTAGACCAGAGCCGGTGTAGCTCACAAAAAACGGAATTTGTGCATTGCCCTAAACCATATAATCACATATACATATGTATGTATTTCGGGGCGCTGATTACAAATTTGTGTCAGATTTGCTAATTCTCGCAATATTTGCATAAAAGTCATAAGTACAAAAACTGCGATTGTGTAAATAAAACTAAAATATTTTTAAATTAAATTAAGGATATATTTATGGATTAATATGTCCCAATACGAATTCGAAGTAGTTATATATTAGGATTCCAACTTTGTTTTTTTAAAAACGAAATGGAAGGCGAGCTTTATTGGTTTTTAGTGTTTATAAGGTGCTGCAAATTCATTTGCCATCCCATCTCAATACTTTTTTTAAATGATACCAAAAACTAGCTTCAAATAATACTACAGCTATCGCAAAGCGTAGATATGAGGAAAATAAAAAGATGATAAAAAATTTTAAGGACTACATTTATATAAATGGACCTGAAAATAGAAGGCAATTTTTCCTTTAATACAGACATAGGTTAGGTTAGGTTGAACTGGCCGGTCCATGAGGACCTCACATAGACTGATTGAGTCCGTAGTGTTACCAAAAGTTTGTTTTAACGACCAAACTGAAAAACCCTATCAAAAACCAGGACCTATGTTATAAAATAACTCCGTCCTCTTGGCAAATACTAGAAGCTTCCTACTTAATACAGACATAGTCTTATTAAATTTTGACTAAAAAACTTTAGCAATAGCTCTTGTAAAAGAATTTTGGGATTTAAAACTATAAATCTTTCAATTTAAGGCAAACCATGTACTTGGGATTAACTAATTGATTATTTAAAATTTAAACACGCGCTCTACCCTTATAATTTTAAAACACAACATTCTTTTACAAGAGCTATTGTTAAAGTTTGTTGGTCAAAATTCAACAAGACTATGTATTAAAGGAAAAATTCTGTATTAAAGGAGTTTAATTTGCACAGCTGAAAATCGTGGTGAAATTCGCATACGCCTGAAAGTCTTAAAGAATCGTGGTGAAAGTCGCGTACGCCTAAAAGTATGCAAGGACGTGCATTGAGTTGGGCCTTCAACGAGGTGGAATTCTACAACGCCTGCAACACTCAGGAGGCTAGCCATGAAGGTATGGCCTAATCTTCTAAATAGTTCGACTTGTGCGTTACATAGCTCGAATTTTTTGATCAAACATTGCACTGTTACCGAGTTTTAAACTATATTTCAGGCTTCAAGTCTCTAGATATCCAGGAAGTTAGTTAAAAATCAATTGCAAGATTCCCAATTTAAAAATAATTTTCTCAATATCTCGATCCATCCGCCACCTAGCGGAATTTTTTTGATAAAATAATGCATTTTCACCGGGTTCTGACTTACGGCCCAAGTTTCATGCCTCTAGCTCACCGCCAAGTTACTCAAAAATCGATCGCAAGATTCTTCTCGTTTTTCAGCGATTTGTAGTTGTCTCAATTAGCACGCCATCTAGCGGAACTTTGTTTTCTATAAATTGTATTGTCACCGGTTCTCGAATTATGTACTAAGTTACAAGTCTCTAGGTAACAGGGAAGTTAGTTAAAAATGGATTGAAAAGATTCCCAAATTAAAATTAATTTTCCCAATATCTCGATCCATGCGCCACCTAGCGGAATTTTTTTGATAAAATATTGCATTGTCACCGGGTTCTGACTTACGGCTCAAGCTTCACGTCTCTGGCTCACCGGCAAGTTACTCAAAAATCGATCGCAAGATTCCCCTCGATTTTCAGGGATTTGAAGTTATCTCAATTAGCACGCCACCTAGCGGAACTTTGTTTTCTATAAATTGTATTGTCACCGGGCGTCGAACTATGTGCTGAGTTTCAAGTCTCTAGGTAACCGGGAAGTTAGTTAAAAATGGATTGAAAAATTCCCAAATTAAAATTTATTTTCCTAATATCTCGATCCATGCGCCACCTAGCAGATTGTTTTTGATAAAATATTGCATTGTCACCGGGATCTGACTTACGGCTCAAGCTTCATATCTCCAACTCATCGGCAAGTTACTCAAAAATCGATCGCAAAATTCCCCTCGTTTTTCAAGGATTTGTAGTTATCTCACTTAGCGCGCAACCTAGCGGAATTTTGTTTTCTGTAAATTATATCATCACTAAGCTTCGAACTGTGTGCCAAGTTTCAAGTCTCTAGGTCACCGGGAAGTTAGTTCAAAATTGATTGAAAAATTCCCAAATCAAAATGAATTATCTTAATATTTCGATCCATGCGCCATCTAGCGAAACTTTTTTGTTCAAATATTGCATTGTCACCGGGTTCTGACACACAGTCCAAGTTTCAAGTCTCTAGCTCACCGAGAAGTTACTTAGAAATCGATCGCAAGATTCCCCTCGATTTTCAGGGATTTGAAGTTATCTCAATTAGCACGCCACCTAGCGGAACTTTGTTTTCTATAAATTGTATTGTCACCGGGCGTCGAACTATGTGCTGAGTTTCAAGTCTCTAGGTAACCGGGAAGTTAGTTAAAAATGGATTGAAAAATTCCCAAATTAAAATTTATTTTCCTAATATCTCGATCCATGCGCCACCTAGCAGATTGTTTTTGATAAAATATTGCATTGTCACCGGGATCTGACTTACGGCTCAAGCTTCATATCTCCAACTCATCGGCAAGTTACTCAAAAATCGATCGCAAAATTCCCCTCGTTTTTCAAGGATTTGTAGTTATCTCACTTAGCGCGCAACCTAGCGGAATTTTGTTTTCTGTAAATTATATCATCACTAAGCTTCGAACTGTGTGCCAAGTTTCAAGTCTCTAGGTCACCGGGAAGTTAGTTCAAAATTGATTGAAAAATTCCCAAATCAAAATGAATTATCTTAATATTTCGATCCATGCGCCATCTAGCGAAACTTTTTTGTTCAAATATTGCATTGTCACCGGGTTCTGACACACAGTCCAAGTTTCAAGTCTCTAGCTCACCGAGAAGTTACTTAGAAATCGATCGCAAGATTCCCCTCGATTTTCAGGGATTTGAAGTTATCTCAATTAGCACGCCACCTAGCGGAACTTTGTTTTCTATAAATTGTATTGTCACCGGGCGTCGAACTATGTGCTGAGTTTCAAGTCTCTAGGTAACCGGGAAGTTAGTTAAAAATGGATTGAAAAATTCCCAAATTAAAATTTATTTTCCTAATATCTCGATCCATGCGCCACCTAGCGGAATTTTTTTGATAAAATATTGCATTGTCACCGGGTTCTGACTTACGGCTCAAGCTTCATATCTCCAACTCATCGGCAAGTTACTCAAAAATCGATCGCAAAATTCCCCTCGTTTTTCAAGGATTTGTAGTTATCTCACTTAGCGCGCAACCTAGCGGAATTTTGTTTTCTGTAAATTATATCATCACTAAGCTTCGAACTGTGTGCCAAGTTTCAAGTCTCTAGGTCACCGGGAAGTTAGTTCAAAATTGATTGAAAAATTCCCAAATCAAAATGAATTATCTTAATATTTCGATCCATGCGCCATCTAGCGAAACTTTTTTGTTCAAATATTGCATTGTCACCGGGTTCTGACACACAGTCCAAGTTTCAAGTCTCTAGCTCACCGAGAAGTTACTTAGAAATCGATCGCAAGATTCCCCTCGATTTTCAGGGATTTGAAGTTATCTCAATTAGCACGCCACCTAGCGGAACTTTGTTTTCTATAAATTGTATTGTCACCGGGCGTCGAACTATGTGCTGAGTTTCAAGTCTCTAGGTAACCGGGAAGTTAGTTAAAAATGGATTGAAAAATTCCCAAATTAAAATTTATTTTCCTAATATCTCGATCCATGCGCCACCTAGCGGAATTTTTTTGATAAAATATTGCATTGTCACCGGGTTCTGACTTACGGCTCAAGCTTCATATCTCCAACTCATCGGCAAGTTACTCAAAAATCGATCGCAAAATTCCCCTCGTTTTTCAAGGATTTGTAGTTATCTCACTTAGCGCGCAACCTAGCGGAATTTTGTTTTCTGTAAATTATATCATCACTAAGCTTCGAACTGTGTGCCAAGTTTCAAGTCTCTAGGTCACCGGGAAGTTAGTTCAAAATTGATTGAAAAATTCCCAAATCAAAATGAATTATCTTAATATTTCGATCCATGCGCCATCTAGCGAAACTTTTTTGTTCAAATATTGCATTGTCACCGGGTTCTGACACACAGTCCAAGTTTCAAGTCTCTAGCTCACCGAGAAGTTACTTAGAAATCGATCACAAGATTCCCTGCGTTTTTTCAGGGATTTTCAGGATTTTCGTTTATCTCGATTCGTCTGCCACCTGGCGGAATTTTGTTTTCCACGAATTGTAGTGCCATTGACTCGCAAACTATGTGCTAAGTTTTAAGTCTCTGGATCACCTAGAAGTTAGTTAAAAGTCGATCGCAAAATTTCCATTTTAAAATTAATTTTCTGTATATCTCGATCCGTGCGCCACCTAGCGGATTTTTTTTTCATTTTCATTGTAATGTCTCCCAGATCTGAACTATGTTCTAAGTAACAAGTGTCTAGCTCACCGGAAGTTACCGAAAAAGACTTTTCCGACGTTCCGACCAGGAAAGTATTTCATTCGACACCGCACTTTAGAAGCAAAGGAAGGAGGAGACCTCCACTGAGTTGGGGAGGCAGGTGGAGGCAATCTTGACCTTCCTTGGTGACCCCATTTGGCGTCAGTTATCGGGAAACATGGATAGCTGTTGTGGCTTGTTACTAAATGGCCAAAATCGCTTTGGTGGTTAATGGATTAATGAATATTATGGAATAATTTATAACAACTCGACATAAATTATAAGTTTTTATAAAATAAAAGTCCCAATACAGACGGTGTTTGAATCTAAATACACTATATTATCCTAAATTCAATTCGAACATTTTTAGATTTAATTTCACAACCGCATTTTTGTACTTATTACTTTTTTGCGAATATCTTTAGATTTTAAGGCTGTATTGGCAAAAATGAGTCAAATTTTCTGAGTCAACAAGGTCCTGAATTGCATTTAGGTATAGCGTTGCGGAATACATAATACAGCCGAAGGCTGTCCCGTCCTTACTTATTTTAAACATATTTTTACGTTTTTCCATCAAAGGATTTTATGAAATGTTTGCGAGCTTATGTATGAGATGGGGTGATAAAATCTACTGAGGAATAATAAAAAGTATCAAATGGAAGATATAAAATAAAAATGAGCTGACTAAAAAAGTTTCAATAGTAAAAAATTCCAATAAGTAACATTAAAATAAATGTATTCGCTTTACGTAGAGAAAAATATATTGCTTGAATTTATTGGCAACGTTAACTGATATTTGATCTAATCATAGCTCTCTAGCCATAAATTATTAAAAATCAAACAAATTTATTTAAGACCATGTTTATAAATGCACTAATCTAGAATAAATCCACAAGTAACTGTGCTTGTTCATATTTAGTCCTATCTTTAGAAACAGGATTGTAAGCTGTCAAGTCTGTTGGTACGTTTTTGACGTTTCGCTTTCATTTCGTGTTTACATCTAGAGATGAAAACCCACAACCATCTTCAGGGGTAGGAATACTTTAGAATTTGTTCGAGATACACCTGGTCAGGAGTAGAGAGGAAGTGGCCAACACAATGCCGAAGTCTCAACTGATGGACACGTTCGATTTGCCCGTTCCTTTATGTCCTGGTACACAGATAATTGTTATCAAGAAGATGTTACATGTTACCGGAAGTGAGGTAAAGCAAAGTGGCTTAATCCCTTATAGTTACAGTGACGGATAGCATCCCATCTACTCGTCCTTTATAGTGGCGACCTCCACCTGCTTTGCTTCATAATAACTTTTGAATGTAAATTGAAAAAATTTCCTTTTTTCGATAAAATGTAGTCGAAACCTTCGCAGTTGGTATAATTTCAACATAATCCCTGACCTGAGGGTGCCTCTCTATAACTTCGTTTCCAGATCTCTTAAAGAAAAGTGTCCTGACAATATTTTATGATTTGAAAGATGAGTTTAAGATGTCTCTGTCAATTTATATATTTTTGAAAAATTATGTAAAGTAATAGAGACGTCTTAAAATAACCCTCTTTAAGAGAGCTGAAAACTATATTATGGAGATGCATCCTGAGCTCAGAAGATATTATAGAACTATACTAATTTGGGGGGTTCGACCTCTCTTTTCGAAACGGGGGTATCATGGAAAATTTTTGATCAGATATTCGTGCTCAGCTTAAAAAACCAAAAATAAAAAGCATTGGGTTTCAGACTATTTGCAGTTTAAGTTTAAAAAAATTTGCCCATTCTACGATTTTATGAGTTTTATCAGAATATTTTTTGAAATCATTCCCCGATCATGTTCAGAAGAAAATTGGTGATGCAAGCTCGACGTGGTTAAGGTTCCACCTGCGCCACCTTATTATTTACTTTTGCCTTGCTTCATAATTATTATGATCATTGTATATGCATTTCTCCTCTTGTTTTTAAAGCATGGGTCTCTAAGAATTAAAAGAGATAGCTTTTGGCTTGCTCAGGACGGCACAATTACTCTATGGAATGCAGACCCCTTCTTTAAAGCATTTCTTTTCGTAAACTCCGTAGCACATATGTATGCAAATTGACTGAAGAAGGGTTCCACGAAGGGAGCTATTTCTACTTAGATTCAACAAAGTACACTTAGACAATGCCAAAGAAGTTATATTTGAGTCAATTCATATTAAAGATGCTCAAGTCCCTAAGAGGGCCATTTCGGGGAGTCCGAAACACCGATTATTTTTCTGAGAATCCATTTTATGTACATGTTGCACAAGTGGAAAGGTGTTTTAAAAACCGTCCTTTAAGTACATCGCAATAAAAAGTAACGAAAATTGGCCCGGTATTTAAATGCATAATAGTTGTTCTGGTATTTGTTATAAATCTGTGTGGAAAAAAGTACAACATAAAGCATTTCGAATTTGGGCCTGCATCAGAATTATATTAAAAGGGAATCGATATTTCGAATACAGATATTTATGGAATGGTTCGGAACTATTAGGTAGGTAGGTTGAACTGGCCGGTCCATGAGGACCTCACATAGACTGATTGAGTCCGTAGTGTTACCAGAAGTTTGTTTTAACGACCAAACTGAAAAACCCTATCAAAAACCAGGACCTATGTTATAAAATAACTCCGTCCTCTTGGCAAATACTAGAAGCTTCCTAGGACTTAAGCCACTTGCTGCTTCTAGATCTGACAGCTGTATCACTCCTAATAGCTGGAGTCTTAGCCTGGCAAGTGCAGGGCACGAGCACAGAACGTGCTCGATCGTTTCCTCCTCCAACCCGCACTTCCTACACCTGCTATCACTGACCAAGCCTAATTTAAAGGCATGTGACGCCAGAAGGCAGTGTCCAGTCAGAATACCCGTCATGAGTCTACAGTCCTCTCTTTTTAATGATAGAAGCAACTGTGTTAGTCTAAGGTTGTAAGACCTACACATAATCTTCGACACTTTACAGCCCCGCGCTTGAATCCACGCCTTTTCGGCTTGGTCGATCATGTGCACCTCTCGCCTTCGCTTAATCTCGCCCAATCTAATTGGGACATCTACGGAGCAAGCTTCAAGGGATGCGCCCTTTTTAGCTAATTCGTCCACTTTTTCATTCCCATCTATTCCCATATGCCCTGGGACCCAATATAGATGTATGCTTCTCCCTGTCCCGATTCTCTCCAGAGACTGCTTACACTCTAACACGCATTTAGATGCTGTGCTATGCGAGATTATTGCCTTAATTGCTGCTTGACTGTCAATATAAAAGTTAACACGGTTGCAGCTTAAGCTATTCTCTTCCAGGGTTTCTACTGCTTTGGTTACGGCTAATATTTCCGCTTGGAAAACGCTACAGTAATCCGGCAGCCTGTAGGATCTGCTTAATTCCGGATCAGCGCAGTATACCGCAGACCCTACTCCTTCCACTATTTTGGAACCATCGGTGTACACATGTATCGCCTCGTCCGCCATTTGCGCACCCTTACGCCAACCGTCCACCTCTATTGTGGCCTTAAGATCTCCCTCAAAGTGCAGGTAGGGAATCATGTAGTCTGTTCGTCTTGTGACTGAGGACGCTATACTACTATGGCCATATGGTCGGCGCTCAAGCTGCCCCGAAGCACCGAGCCTGGTTGCGGTCGTTAATGCTTTGTTCTTTGCTACCAGGTCTACATGTGGAATGTGCAGAATGGCATACAGTGCAGCCGTCGGGGTTGTTTTCAGGGCTCCCGTAATGCAAAGCATCGATAGTCTGCATACCCCCTCTAATTTTTTGAGGTATGTTGTTTTTTGTGTGGCTTTCCACCAAACAAGAACTCCATAGTATAGAATAGGGCTTACAATCGCTGTAAAAACCCAATGAGAAAGAGAGGGCGATAGGCCCCACGTACACCCCAGCATTCTTTTACATGCATAGAGTGCCGTTGAGGCCTTCTTGACCCTCTCCTCCACGTTGAGCTTCCATGACAGCTTACTGTCTAGGATGATTCCTAGATATTTTGTGCAAGGTTTCTCCTGTAAGGTCACCGCTCCTAACTTAGGCCTGGTCCAATTTGGGACCTTGTACCTCTTTGTAAACAAGACCATATCCGTCTTCTCCGCATTGACTTTCAGCCCGACATTAGATGCCCAGGTATGAATATCCCGAAGCGCCCGATCCATCAAAGAACTAATCGTTGGAAGGCATTTTCCACTTATGACAATTGCAACGTCATCTGCGTAAGCCGTAAGTTTTACGGGTCCCTCATCGAATTGCCTGAGCAGTTGGTTGATGACCAGTGTCCACAGCAGAGGTGATAGCACCCCTCCCTGCGGCGTGCCCCTGTCCACTGATTTCGTGGCCTCGTACAATCCCCATTCTGATGTAATCTTTCTGCAATTTAACATGCAGCCGATCCATCTGATTAAGGCAGGATGTACTTTAATGTAATTAAGACCATCCATAATCGCCCATTTTGCAACATTATTGAAAGCCCCGGCAATGTCCAAGAATACTCCTAGAGCATACTCCTTATATTCCAGGGATTTCTCTATGCTTATTACCACCCTATGCAATGCGGTGTCTACCGACTTGCCTTTGGTGTACGCATGCTGTGTTGTGGAGAGCAGCTTTCCATCCACGTTGGACTTTATGTACACATCTATCAGCCTCTCAAAGGTTTTGAGCAGAAATGATGTTAAGCTAATGGGTCTATAGTCTTTGGGATACACGTGACCGATCTTCCCCGCCTTTGGTAGAAAAGCTACACGAGCAGTTCTCCAAGAGTGCGGAACATGATTCAGTCTTATGCACCCATCGAATATTATTTTAAGCCATTCCACGACCGCCCTGCTTGAGAATTGTAGCATGGCCGGGAATATACCATCTGGGCCCGGCGATTTAAACTTAGAAAACGTCTTCACTGCCCACTCGATCTTGGTATCGGTCACCAAGCCCGGCACCACTAGCTCCGTGATCGAAGTGTGAGTGATGTCTGCTGGTTCTTCTAAACCGTCTCCCGATGGGAAATGTGTATCGAGAAGCACCTCAAGGGATTCCTCACTATCACGTGACCATTCCCCGTTCTCTTTCTTTATTAGTCCCTGGACTATGTTTCCCTTTGCTAGGACTTTTTTCAACCGTGCTGTTTCACTGGAGCACTCTATGTCCGTACAGAAACTTTTCCATGAGTTTCTCTTCGCCCTGGTAATTTCACGCTTGTAGATCCTCAGTAGATCCCTGTACTCGTCCCGACACGCTTCGCTTTCCGCGGTCTTTGCGAGTTTAAACATTTCTTTTACCTGTCTTCTTAGAAGACTCAGCTCATTGCTCCACCATGGCGGCTTTGCTTTTCCTCTGAATCTTCTTAGAGGGCAAGCTTTGTTATACGCAGTCATAAGCGTCCTTGTTAGGAATTCATTCGACTCCTCCAGTTCCTCTACATTAGCAACCTCTTTGGGTTGTCCCAGTTTCGTTTCTACATGTTTCTGGAATTTAGTCCAATTCGTTGCCCTAGGGTTTCTAAAGGTTCCTCCCTTCTCTACCCTCTTTAGTGGGATGCTGAAGCTTATATAGGCATGGTCGGAGAAGGATGGTCTATCGAGAACCATCCAATCATACCTTGATATATCACGCTCGTAGCTCAATGTAATATCCAGAACATTGCTGGATGTTGGACCAATGTATGTAGGAACATTTCCCCTGTTGGCTATCTGCAAATTGGTTTGCAGGATGTAACAAAATAGAGATTCGCCTCTCTCGTTCGTATCTGCTCCTCCCCACGCATTGTGGTGCGCATTTGCATCTGCGCCTATGACCAACCGCCCTTTGCGCCCTTCCTCCTGTACTAGCCTTTTGCACTCCATCGGTGGAACCTCCGCAGCATGGGCCATGTAGCAGGACGCCAGGATAAATGCCTGCTTATTCTTTTGCTCAACGGCCACCGCTACGAGATCCTCGGTGGTGTAATTAGGCAGCATATATGAATGCAGCTGTTTCCTTACCATTACTACAGCTCGCACCCGTCCTTCCGTTTGTGCGTAGTAAACGCCAAACCCGCGCGCGCTAAGTCCAGAAACCTTTCCTCCCGATGAGAGCCACGGCTCCTGGATCAGCGCCACGTCAAACGAACCCTCCTCAAGGGTTAGGAGGAGTTCGCTCGACGCCACTTTACTGTGTTGGAGGTTTATCTGTAGGACTCGCAGCACCATTGGGCTGTTTGTCCCCCTCCAGCACCTTCGTCTTGACGTCGTCGTCCTCCTCTTGCCCTTTTGGTTTAGAGTATTCGAGGCCCCCTTCAGCCCCTCGTGAATGTTGTGCCGTGTGTTCCTCTGTGCGAGTCACAGCACCATTTAGCGGTTGGTCCTCTTCTAGCACGTTCGTGGTGACGTCGGGGACCTCCACCTGTCTTTTTTCCCTTAGGCTTCTGAGGTCCTTTTCGACTTCGCCCACTTCCAGCGTGTTAGGATTTTTATCCTCGGGACTTCTTTTCCTGAGTCGCATGTAAATTTTGCCAGTGCCAAAGGACATTTTGCCAAGCTGCGTGTACAAAATATCCTCCGCCTGCTTGTTTATTTGGAAGATGTAGAACTGACCATCCTCGGTAGGCCGAGATACAGTAAGTACCTTCCAGTCCTGTGTCGGTATGTTCGGATTCTGATTCTGCAGAAGTCGCAGTGTATCCTCCGACTTCATCACGCATGGTATCCATACCTTAACTTTTGGTACCGTGGGGATTTGCGCTTTATCCACCACCTCAAACCGCGCGTTCGTGCCTTGCCTTTGGAGGTTTGGAACGACTTCCTCCAGCCACCGCAAGCTCGCGATGTTGTCGCACGCTATCATCTTCACACCATTATACCATCCCCCCGAATCAAAGGTTGGAAGGGGCTTACTTGGTTGTTCCCGCATCATCTTAAGCATTAAGCTAATAAGCTCCCTTTCCACAGATCTCCACCTTTCAGTAGTCATTTGTCCGAACGGACTGCTACGATCAACCAGCGCCACAGTCAGTGACTGCTTTGCCACATCACTCATCTTCTCGGGAAAAGCAGGAGTCTTAGTGTTATCTCCCTTTAGAACCTCCGAGAACACCGGAGTCTTCGCGTTAACTCCCTTTAGCGCCTCCGAGAAAGCCGGAGTCTTAGCGTTATCTCCCTTTGGCTTATCTCCTACTTCCGTAGTTGGAACTTCCCTCTGACTGGCAGCTTTCGAGGTAGTTGCTACCTCGCTATTGGAACCCATCTGTCTTACAGCTTTGGGCCTACTTGTCTTGTCTATGCGACTGCCCTGCCTCGCGGCTCTAGGACTGGGTCCTTTCTGCCTCTTGAAAGCAGGCTTGTCGCCTTCTGCCGAACGTTGCCTCTTCATTCTGCCATTCGACGCTTCTTCCTCCTCGTACCGGTTGCAGAACCGAGGGTTTCTCGCAGCAAACCTTTTGAACTGCCTTCGACCTATTTCTACCGGTTCATGGGCCCATTCCAAGCGCTCGATCTCCACTTCTGTTGGGTCGACCACTGCTCCCAAGCGTTGTACAATTCTTAGTGCTGCACGGTACTGCGAGGGAGCTCTTTTACTTCCTCTGCTCCGTACCCTTCTCCACTCTTCTACTCCGTTTTCATTTGTGTGCTTCTCCAACACGGAGTTCATTGAATCAGCACTACTCTCGCTCCCCGAGTCCGACGCATCGCTTAATTCGTATTTGTCGTCCTTGGATTGCGACTCAGTCCTCCTCTTTACATCCTCCTTGTTACATTCAGGTAATGAGTTGTTCATCTTGGTCGTACGACCACCTGCCCGACAAGGCGGGCTCAGCGGTCCAGTATTATATACGGGGAAAGAACCGTCCGCCACAGCAGCGCCCCTTACTGCGGTAAGGCCATAAATACTTCCCGAGATGGCCCGGTATCGGGAAGGCTCCGTTCGAATACAGCCGAATTTATCCCCTGGCTGCAAATCGTCCAATAGGCACGGTCCGCATAACACCCTGGATTAGGGGGTTGGCAGTTCTTGGTCACCGACATCCCGCCGCCCTCCTATGAGGCGAAACGGCGTAGATGTCAGTCCTAAACAGCTCCGCCTCATAGTCGGGCGCTATGGAGTTCGGCTAAGCCCTCACACCAACGACAAGGTGCCTACCCTAGTGAGGGTTCGGAACTATTAAATGAGGAATATTTTCTGCACAGGGGTGTTAATGTTGCTAGTCATAATATCGAAATAGTAAAACACTTTGTATCGAAAACAGAACAAGACCGATTGTAAGTTGATAGAGAAGAAATCGGAAATACGGAAAGGTAATGATGGAGAAGATTCAAAAATTGTTTATATTCCACTTCCATTATGGAATAGAGGCAAAAGATATAAGTATTAAATATGGCTCGCTTGCTCAAGTAACAAAAAAATGTGCTTTTAGTAAAACTTCCTTGTTGCTGTATATATTTTGCAGTACCTACATAGTTGAGGCTCGATAAAAATATATTACATACCTAGTAGTATTCGTAAAATTGTGAAGGCAACCTGCCCTTAATAAATGCGTAATATTAATATCATACTGCAGTGTTTATTTCCTCTCTACTCTGACGTAAATATTGAGCACGAAAGGGCACTTCATGCTTCATGTGACCTGGAATATGATTTGTGAGATGCCTGCCTAAGCATAACTCAAATTTGGCGAATAGTTTGGCAAACCTTCAAAAAGTTTACTTTTTCATTTTTCAAACGAAAATAGAATAGTTATATCTGGAGATTGGAATCAAAACAAAGCGACTATCATCAAGGACAGCGATTTTATTAAAGTGAACTAAATTTCAAATACCCGCACATATGTACTTAATTTGGTTGTCAATATATGTATGTAAACACATTTTCACGCATGCATTTTATATAATAGCAAATGAGGATCAGATGTCCTCCTTTTTGTGTATATATGCAAATAACGGAGAGTGTCTAAAACCGATCAGAGAGTGTATGATGCATATTTTAAAAGTCCTTTGAATGAGGTAAATTAGTCTTCAGACAAATTGGAGCAGGCCAAAGCTAAGAGGGGTGAACCTTCAGGAGAAACCTTGCACAAAATATCTAAGAAAAATTCTAGACAGTAAGTTGTCGTGGAAGCTCAACTTGGAGGAGAGAGTGAAGAAGGCCTCGACGGCACCTATGCATGTAAAATAATGCTGGGTTGTACGTGGGGTTTATTTAATTTACTCTAAATAAAATTATCTATAATAAAATTTAAGTTATTAACCGAATGTTTAACTTTAGAGTAAAAAGCCAAAATAGCGCATCCCTGGAAGCTTGCTCCGAAGACGTCCCAATTAGAATATGCGCGATTAAGAGAAGGCGAGAGTTGCACATGTTCGACCAAGCGGGAAAGGCGTGAACCCAAGCGCGAGACTGGAATGTGTTGAAAATCATATGAATATAGGTCTTGCAACCTTTCAGTAACAAAGTTACTCCTATCATTAAAAAGAGAAGACTGTAGACTCATTACGAGTATTCTGACTCGACACTGCTTTCTGGAGTCACATGCCTTTAAATTATGCTTAGTAAGTGATTGCAGATGTATTTCTCCTAACATAACCTTCAGATAAATCATCGTGCACCTAATCTACAAAAATAAACCACTTCCTTACTCAATCTACAATTATTGATTACGATTAGCACACAGGATACCAAATTATATTGGATCATTTCACGGTTGGTAACTGGCAAATCGTACGTATTGTTACGGTTTCGAACCTTCAATTGGGACAAACTGTTTAGTGCTTTAATATTGTGTTACATGTCTAAATAAAAATAGAAACCTGCTTACGAAATATTTACTTATGTGAGTGAAAAATCCAAAAAAAAAAAAACATGCGGTTGTACGGGGCAGCAAAAAATTACCGGATTTTGTCAGGCGAAATTTCAGCGAAACTAAAAAACCACCTAAACTCATCTCTTGTAGTACTTTGGTCAATGTTTATTCGAGTTGCAAAAAAAAACAAACAAAAATGTGTTCATTTCATCTAATATAATGTTAAAGTTAAGTTATTTTTTCGCGACACGGGAAGTCCAGTTCCAGGGATCTTCTTATATCCTGTGTAGAAAAATGTATGCAGTGGTTGCCTAAAGCATGTAAATTTAATCCATGGGTGCTGAAAAAAGGAAAGGTTGGTGTTTGTTTGATTTTTAAATTTTTTTCTCTTTTTTCTATACAAAAATTGTTTTTGTTGCAATGGTTGGGAGGCATTTTTCGTAGAACAGGAGAAAATATTTGTTTTCCTATTAATAAGAGCATACGATTTCTTCTCGCGCCCAACCGCGAATTTCTAGAACCGAGAAATCGCCTGGGACGGCTACTGGAGACGGGTGCTGGATCATCAGGAGACTTGAGAAGTAGAGGTCATAATATTTTTGTACAGATGACCTGTGATAGGCAGATGTCGTCGTTGTGCTTCATTTAACACATACGGTAAAGGCCCAGCAGCGATATCTCTTTTTAATAAATAATAGTTTAAAAAAACTAAAGAAACATGCTTTTATAGCAAACCGAACTAAAAAATAGAAAATAATTTTCAATTAAAAAGAGTTTATATAACAGTAGTAGAAGGTCAATCAATCGTTTATAGTTAATCACCTCAAAATAAAATTTAAGTTATTAACAGAATAATTTAATTCACAGTAAAAAGCGTGGGGTGCATTTGACTACATTTCATATCTTCCCTCTCAGATAGTTGCCAATAGAATGATTGTAACATTCAATATCAAGCACCCCACGCTTTTTATTGTGAATTAAATTATTCTGTTAATAACTTAAATTTTATTTTGAGGTGATTAACTATAAACGATTGTTTGACCTTCTACTACTGTTATATAAACTTTTTTAATTGAAAATTATTTTCTATTTTTTAGTTCGGTTTACTAGAAAAGCGTGTTTTTTTAGTTTTTTTAAACTATTATTTATTTTTAATTTTTTAGTTCAAGTAATTTTAAAAGTTTTAGTCGAGAGTGATGAAACCTTGAAACGCAAGCGGTCCATGGATGAACCCAACCCCACGTCACCGAAAAGGGCCAAGACGCAGAGAGGCTGGACGCGGTCTTTCGCCGAAATTGCCAAGGGTCGGCAGATCATTGGCATTATAGACGAGAGCAGTGAAGATGGCAGGATCCCGAAACAACAGTGGAAGTGGATCGAGGCTGCGCTCGCTACGGTGGCCGTTAAGGTTAAGAAAGACAACCCTGGTCCACCGCCATCTTACACCGATGCAGGGTGGTTCCAGAGCAATGTCAAGCTAATTGCCTGTGACGACGCCAGGTCGGTAAACCTCTATAGGGACGCCGTCACGCCGATAGGGGTGGTATATCCGGGCGCGCGCCTCAAAGTAGTGGAGGCGCGTGATATCCCCTCACGACCAAGGGCTAGAGCCTGGGTTCCAGTGACGCCAACGGACCCAGCTGACCCTGGAGCTGCCCCAGGAGTATAACCCGCCACAGGTTTGGAAGTCTACCCGGATAAAACCGAGCTTGTCCCCTTCACGAGGAGGTACAAAGTACCAAATCTTACACTGCCAAGAATTGGGGGTACGTTCTTAGCGTTTAGCGATCAAGTCAAGTATTTGGGAGTCATTCTGGATAGGAAGCTATTATAGAGTAGCCATAGATCCAAGAAGGCAGCAGCAGAGCTGTTCACATGCAGGAGGGCAATTGGCACCTCCTGGGGATTCTCCCCTAAGGTGACCTACTGGATTTACACAGCCACTGTGCGCCCGATTCTTCTTTATGGTGCATTGCCGGGGCTCTCGACTCCACTCCAGATTCCGTTACATACATACATGGATACATAGATACATAGATAGATACAGACCAAGCTAATAAAAGCGTGTTAAAAAGGGTTCCAGGATGCTCTTTCGTAGATGTGCCATGCATCCACTTCTATCATTAATAAAGGAATACGTTTTTCGCATTATGTGCAAGGTCTCAAATCTATGGTCATTTGGGGTGGTCATAAGTTCAATTGACCTTATGTCCGTTAACCTTATGTGGCCCCACCATCACATTATTGCATTGTCATCGAGCCGTGGATACGTGTGCAAAGTTTCAATCAAACTTCTGGCCATTCAAAGTTGTAATAAGGCCAATTGACCTTATGTCCGTTGACCTTATGTCACCGCACCATCGCATTAATGCATTGTCATTGAACCTTGATACGTGTACAAAGTTCCAATCAAACTTATGGCCATTCAAAGTGGTAATAAGGCCAATTGACCTTATGTCCGCTGACATTATCTCACTACACCACCACATTAATGCATTGTCATCGGTCCCTGATACGTATGCAAAGTTTCAAATTAATCAGACTTCTAGAAACCGGTGAAAATTAAGCTCAAAGATTCCGTTACATACAGGCCAAGCTAATAAAAGCGTGTTAAAAAGGGGGTTTATTAAAAGCAGCGTTGCCAAACGAACGATAAGGTCCACTTAAGTCAGCATATTAAATTTCGTAAAGATACTCAAGTTATGCTGTTAGCAGAACGACGGGCGGAAATGGCTCAATCAAAAATTTTGTCGATGCTGATAATTTTGATATAAGGAAGTCTATATCTATCCCGATTCTATTGACCCATTACGTACCACAATTATCCGATCATGGGTATTAAAATTGGTTTGGTCCTATACCTAGTCGAATGCTTAACAATGTAAGTGCTTATCAAAATCAGAACTGTTCGAATTGAAGTCGGTTGAGAACGGCAAAAGCGAAATAACCTAAGAACGATCTGAACAAACAACATCACCGTGTAAAACTAGACAGTTGAACCATTGTTTAAAACGGTCATCCAATTGTATAGCATAATGCCTGAATAAGTCGTCTCACGACGAGCAAACCTACATTCTAAAATTCTCTTATATGTCATGATGCATTTTTTTAGAATTATGGACGGTGTCGAGTGTTTTTGGAGTGCTAGAGAGAATTTGGACAAAATTGTTGGAGTATTTATGCTCCGAAAACTATCACATAGTAGGAGTAAATAGCATTTCTTTCTACACAGCGGCTAAAAGCAGTACTCCAAAATTTGAGAGAAGAGTTATAAAATAGAACCATTTTTGTATCAAATTAAGATCCTCTTAGGTAGGGAGGAAGCTGCCAGCCTAGCACTTTGAACTATTTTGGGTTATAAATTCTTAAGCATTACTTACAATCTAAAGTGCTACTTCTATAAAGTGCTATTATTTTTGTGTTTTCTCTCCAATATACTGTGAGTAGGAATATATTACGACAAGATCTTAAATCTCAATAGTTAACCTCGTTACATACATATCTAGAAATTTCAACCCAAAAAACATTATCAACCCAAAATTCACCAATGTATACGGCTAACTTATTTCCACAATCATAAAGCTCTAGTCTTTTAGTATAAAGCGACATATATGTATGTACTAGTACCTTTCCTGCATCTCACGAAGAAATAATTCAAGGAGAAAGCTCGTTTTAAAAGCTGCCGCAACTACGTGTGGAAAATCGCATACATACACATAAAAAAACAAGTGAGGAAGGCTAAGTTCGGGTGTAACCGAACATTACATACTCAGCCGAGAGCTTTGGAGACAAATGTTGGAGTTGAATGTTCACATAATTTACTTATATACTGTAAAGATATTCAATTTTTGTAAAAATTTTACTTTAACATTTTTTTTTTAAGTGGATGTGTTCGTTATCCGATTTTGCTAATTTTTATTTAGAACACATATAGCAATAGGAGTAACGTTCCTGCCAAATTTCATCATGATGTCTTCAACGACTGCCAAATTAGAGCTTGCAAAACTTTTATTCTGCGTCTATTATGCGTCATAAGGTCAAACCATCTACCAAGTTTCATAGCTTTATCCATCTTTTGTGATGATTTATTGCACCTTTTAGGTTTTTCGAAATTTTCGATATCGAAAAAGTGGGCGTGGTTATAGTCCGATTTCGTTCATTTTAAATAGTGATCTGAGGAACTTACATACCCAGGAATTTACATAACAAATTTTATTAAGATACCTCAAAATGTGCTCCAGTTATCGTGTTTCAGACGGAAGGACGAACATGGCTAAATGAATTTCGGGTTACCGTTATGCGAACAAAATTAATATACTCTGTGAGCTCTGCTCAGCTGAGTACAAAAACGTAATGTTTTAAATAAGGATCACATCAAAATTTTAACTATGAAGCCCGAACCGATTTTAAATGTTTTTGAAATTGCTGTAACAGAACTCAAACATATCATCATATAAATTATTTCTAATTGCTGTTTTTATGTGCGGATCCCTTTTTCGCTCTTATTTGGAATCCAAATCTATAAATAAAGTTTTGGTTGTAAAGATGGAGATTCGGGCTCTTAGCGAGCTTTGGGCAATTTTGGTCGTAGTGCTTTTGTTTAGATATATTTTATTAAAATAATTTGTTAAAAATTAACGATTGCGAGCACACAAAAAATCTATTTGTACTATGGCACTATTGTGAATATTTGCACTGCATTACCGATTGACGATTAATTGATTGACAGCTGATTTCTGTTGATATTTGACAAAAGACTTTTATATGCATATATACATGCATAGTTAATAAAACATTCGTACATACAACTTTCATAATTTTGATGGTGACATCGTAGCCGCATATGTATAAGCAAATAAGAACAGCTGATTTCTGTTGATTTTTGATTTGAAACTTTGAAACCCGTTTAAGTTAAATGCCTACATACATACATACGTGGTAAGTTGTTAAATTTGTATTTATCAATTAATTTTGCTCACAATTTATTATTATCCAGATTTTACAATAGGGGGACTCATGTAACCGTATAAATGCCTTATAAAGTGTGTAAACGTATAAATTTATCTAGTGCGTAAACGAGCTGTCAAATTTTGTATGAAAAATCATTTACACAATTTGTATAAATTTACGCGCACATTTCATTGTGTAAACGCGGTAAACTCAAAGGAATGCAACCTTGCAGACATTACAGCCGGTATTTTCATCAGAAATCTCCAACATCAGCAAGTAAAGACGTTTTGGTTTTGATTTTTCACTTAATCTTGGTATTTTTTAATTTGTATAACAATCAAAAAAATTTTTTTGGAAATAATACAGCTGAAAAACAATCAAGTTTATCAAGAGTATTAATAGGTGCGTTCATATAACCGCGTGTGTAAATGGATATAATTTTACACTTTATAAGTTTATATGCTATCATGAGTCCCCCTAATGCCTAGAAGGAGGACCTTAAATGCCTTAGCTGAGCGAAAAAGACGGCAAAACGCTAAACGAATTCAGACAAGTCAGCAAAGAAATATGGATCTACAGCAGGCATCGGCATTTAGTGGCACAACTATGCACACTCAATTCACACGTATTCTTATTCTCTTTAGTTTAGTAGTCACTGAGCATTTGGCCACTGATGACCTGATACGTTACATTCATTCTCTCTCAATTCGTTTCCAGGAATGGATCTTGAAGTTCATTCGATTGTAAACAAAAGTTCATTCGTTTCCAAGAATGGGTCTTGAAATCAGATGGCTATAGAGTTGCCTAAAATACGCAAAAAAAACTCCAAGAAATCCGTTCGGTTCATTATTTTCAAATAAATCAGCAAGTCAGCTGATAAAAAATTATTAAAATTTATAAAAAGGCAAAGTTTTGTAGAAATATTTTGTGATAGATAAGTGAAAAAATATGAAATAATATATTTCGATTGCGTTGCTTTGCTTTGTTGCTCTGGCACCGCCATAAGATAACAATGAACGACTAGCCCCTTTTTTCACTTTTATGCGACTAAAATGTTTATGTACATACATATGTATATCCATATACAATAAAAAATGCAAAAAATGTATAAGAAATTACGAAATTAGATCACTTGGTGAAGGATCTGCGTTGTTGTCCGCAAAAGGCTGTTAATTAAACATGTTGCGTTAACCTATGTATACGTATACCTACAATTTACCTCAGCTGTCAAAAATGGAATGTCGCAACGCACCAAAAAAACATGGCTTTTATTGATCCACTTAATGCGAAGGCTAAGAACATTGTTTAGTTTGGCAGCTTAATTCGAGGTTATGTTGCGAATAGAGTGGAAGGCACTCGCAGGCCGTGAAAATAGGCACTCGAATGGAGTGGAGTGAAGAACAGTAGGAAGACCAGAGTTGTATTGGATCAATCATTGCATCAATATTAAAGATGAATTTAGAAAAAATAATTAAATACTTGAGTATAAGCAAACATTTTCTGTCAATTACTGCAATTAAGGTGTCCTAGATGATATATATTCCAAAATTATAACATTTTATGTCTGTTTAAAAATTTAACTTCAATTTCCCTAAGATTTCCGTAATATGGCCATTAGGGATGTTTGTGTGTGTGTGCAAATTTTGAGCGATCAGCTGTTAGTTGCGCTACTTGGTAAAGTTTACAATGGCTAAGAAGCCAACTTTTTCACCAATCGAAAGTCGCTACCAAAACCCGTTTCGTGTGCAGCCCTTCGATGAAAGGTGTTGTCACAGATAAATTTTCCACGGGTGAAAAAGAGTTACTGACATCAGTTCGAGTTTTTTGATATTCCAATGGACAATTTTGAGCAAATTTTTGGTGAAAATCATAAATTAAACCTTTACCATGTAAAATACCCCAAAGTTATTCTGAAATGCCCACATTTGATTTTGAGCATGATGGCATCTATGGCCAATATTATAAAAAAATCATGGCGCAACGATACAAGGTGGCAGCAAGGGACAGCTGATTATAAACTTTTTTTATTTGATTTGCTATATCAACTTCCGGCGCAGTACGATTTTGACATTTGTCCATCGAATTTACAAAAACAAAGTACATGAAATTTGTATTTATATTTGTAGGTATGTCACCATGCTGCCACCTTGTATCGTTCCGCCATGTAAAAAAATGCACATTTTTACGTCCTCTCAGAGAGCGAGAAGTTCCATATCAGGTCATCAGTGCATTTAGCGGAGCAACATCGATTGTGTGCGTCGCGCGCAATGTTAACGAATGTTATTAGCAAGCAACAAGCTAAGATCGTTTGTTAATTTTTTCAATGCGCACAAGCGAAAAATGTTTAATGTTGACCAACCCTTTTGCGCAAATACAATGTATTTAATTGTATAACCCTTTGCTTCCCATTGTGCGCATTAAAAATATAATAATAAACGATGTTGTCTTGTTGTTTGCTAATAAGCGAATGACCTAAGCAAACCGATGCATCAAGTGATGTGCGCGATTTTCGCGCTCTCACTAACACATCTGCATTTCCAATTTGCCGATGCCTGATCTACAGCGTTTAAGTGTGTGCGTAACCACCGACAAGAACAAAGTGAACAAGCAATAGTTCAGCGTAGAAGTGATTAGGGCTGACAACACTCACGACGGCGGTGTAGGCGCCACATCTGTCATATTATTTTTACACATGATCTTAGAGCAGGGCTATTCATTTCATAGCACAATTGTGCCCTCTCAATTCACACGCATATGATTCGCTCTGTCGTCGTTAATTGAGTTATGCGGCAGTTACTCACGGACGTACGTACCATGGTTCAACTATATACAGGTTGGCTCATCTGTAAAGCAACAAAATATGTCTGTTCAAATTGTCAAAATCTGTGTATTGGTGTTGGTGCGAATGGTATGGAATGGAAACATAAAACTTAGCAGTTTTTGTATGTGTAAGTAAAATGTTGCCAATGTGTTGGTTTCATTTTGAGTTTGCGATCTCCTCTTGACAATCCCTTCGACCATGCAATGACATAAATAAAATCACCTGATGAGATGAGCCAACCTGTACATAATTGAACCATGGTACGTACCAAAAACGTGTCAGCTGACACGACCTTTCTTATGAGTGTGCAATGTAAACGAAAACTTACCGACGTGCAACGCCCGTACGTACGTAGCCCGGAACGTAGAAATCAAAACAATTTTGATTTTTTCCGTAAGAACGTGTCAGCTGATCGCTCTCTCACTAGACAGAGTTGCTTAGTAAACTTTTGTGCGCTAAATTTTGACCGTTTGCAGTTTTATGCAAAAACACCTAATTAAAGTTTTAAAAATTGTGAAAATAATTCGAAATATTTATGTAAAAGTGCAGATTATAAATATGTAATCTATTTGTATTTATTTAATATTAATTGCAGCCTTTTACAAAATCAAAAATTAAACTGGAAAATGTTGATGTTTCCATAAGCATGCATGCAAACTTGTCAATGGCAACAGTGCTTATCTGTAAACAATACACACACAAATAAGTTATGTACATGTACACAGACGCACACATTGATTCCTACGGGCTTGAGGGTTCGGTCAAACGTGTTTCGTACGACAAACGTCCATACGTACGGCACACGTCGGTGGGTAATTGCCGCATAACTCAATTAACAACGACAGAGCGAATCATATGCGTGTGAATTGAGAGGGCACAATTGCATTGTAAATTTTACCAAGTAGCGCAACTAACAGCTGATCGGTGAAAATTCGCACATTCACACGCACAGTTCTCGACTCAGTTTCAAAACAAAACTTTAGATTATTTAATTCAAATTTTAAAGTGAGATAATCCTTACATATTTATGTATACAGAATATATATGGCGTTTTTGTTGTTACTAAAACAATAGTTTTATTTATATTAAAGCTTTTATCATTTTTTTTTTAACTTCGAAAAATCTCCGAACACCATTCCTTCATTATATGACATTCGACTGCCTAGTCCACTGCCTTCCACTCTATTCGCAACATAACCTCTACTTAAGCTGCCAAACTATATAGTAAACAATGCACAATTGTGCTATGAAATGCAGTGTTGCCAGGTTAGCCTTTTCGAAGCTAGATTTAGGCTTTTTTTTGTGTTCAGCTTCGTGACTTTTTTCTAGCCCTTTTTACTCCGAATGTATTTTTAAAAATTTCTAAAATAAAATAATTTCAATAGTTCCTGTGAACACGTAATACCTAATAATATGAGTTCTCTACAAAAGATTAATTATTTTTCTGCTGAAAATTCGTTGAAAATTTCAAAGCCAGATGTATTTTCTTACTTTGAAAAAGAGAAGTATAGTTATTCTTCAAGTCAAATAGCATTAATAGAGCTGCAGTGGCAAAAACTTATAACTATACAATGGACAAATGTACACTCCACCATGGAATTTTGTTCGGAAGTCCGACAACATAAAAATGCATTAAACGGACCTCCTTTTTTAGAACTTGTCGAATTCTTATTTAGTTTTTTAGTATTTAGTTAGTATTTAGTTTTTAGTGGCATGAAAATTCTGAAAACTAAATTAAGGAACAAAATAAAAATTAAAATGCTTAATGCGCTGCTTAATATTAGATGCTCGTTAAAACGCTTATCTAAATGTTGTAATGACTTTGAAATTACCGATGATCTCATATCTATGGTAAATAGCGAAACTTTATACCCGGACATAAGCTCTTCTGATTTTTCAGACGGGGAATATTTTATATAAATAATTAGTTTGTAATATTTTTTTTATGTATATACACATATGCAATCATTTAAAGTAATTCCATGTGCTAGTCAAAGAAAATGTGCCTGATATGTTTTGAAACAGGAAGTTATGCTTAAGTTATGTTTATAAGTTTTTATTTACAAATGTGGAAACTAAAATATAAAAAAAATTTAATGAATTAACCAAAAAATTTCTGGCCTTTTTTTAGCTTCTTTTTTTTCTAAATTTAGCCTTTTCTAACCTTTTTTTTTTGCCAATCTAGCTTCTTTTTTTTTTGCATCACCTGGCAACACTGATGAAATGAATGGCCCTGTCTTAGAGCCTCCTGCGATTTACAACCAGATTGACTGAATTTTGTGTGTGTTAGTGCAGTCGGGTGGCTTCGTGACACACGTATGTATTTGTTGTCGGCTACACGTTGATGAAAATCAAAATTTTTTGATTTTTTCATTTGACGCTTGCTTATTTGATAGTCGCGGGGTGTGACTGACAAAACAGCAGTGTTGTATTTAGTTTGTGTCGACATTCAAAATGAAAAAGTGCGCCGAAGAACAGCAATTCATATTAGAGTTTATTGAAAATTATCAATCTTTATTAGCTTTGTGGAATGTAAAGCTTTTATTATTATTTTATAAAATTTTTATTAATTTTTTTATTATTTAATAAAGCTGCTGTAGTTGCAAGTAAAAAAACGCTACGGTTTCTCAATGCAAAGGTTGATTGATGGCTTTTTATTTGATAGTCGCGGGGCAAGCGTCAAATACCCGACACGCACACATACAAAAATTCAATCTGGTTGTAAATCGCAGGAGGCTCTTATGAGCGTCGTTATTTTTGGTGCGACAGAGCAGCATGACAATCAATTACGAAAGCCATTGTAGCCAGATTATAGGTCCCATTACTGATACTTAGCATAGACTTGACTTGACTTGGCGTAAACTTGGCAACACAGCCTTGATTATACTCCACTTAGCGCATACAATCTGGCATCATAATCAATAAATGTCAATTTGTATAACAAAATGTCAAAATGAAATGGAAACAAACAAATGGCATCTCAAAATGTAAACGTCACTTAGAACTTACATAGAAAATCAAAATTCTACAGACTTCTAAGTCAAGTTAAGTGTTGCTAAGTTTTGAGTAGTCAGTAACATGCAATGTTCATTTAACAGAACTGTAAGTGACAGTTCTCAAGCCAAGTCAAATATATGCTAAGTATCAGTAATGGGGCTTAAACCTAATTCTATTTTTGGGAAGCGACAGTGAGTGGCGTCCTTTTTAAGCTGGAGACATTGGTGCTTTATCGGTAACCGTATAGGTAGCCTTTTAACAGCTGATTCGACCAACCTTATGAGAATCAATGCAATCGATTATTGGTGCCGCTAAGGTCGTAACCGTATCGTAGCCAACCAATTGGGTTTTGGTTTACCGTCGTAACGATAAACAGCTGATTACGTTAGGAATACGGATACAGCGATACGACATACGGCACCAATGACTCCGGATTTAAGCTGGAGACATTGCTGCTTTATCGGTAACCTTATAACAGCTGATTCGACCAACCTTATGGGAATCAATGCAATCGATTATTGGTGCCGCTAAGGTCGTAACCGTATCGTAGCCAACCAATTGATTTTTGGTTTACCGTCGTAATGATAAACAGCTGATTACGTTAGGGATACGACTACAGCGATACGACAAACGGCACAAATGAATGCAGCTTTATTTTGCCAAAAAAACTAAAATAGAAGTAAATAACAGATAATAAAAGCTAATCATTCTTTTGGACATTTTTTAAACATAATTAATATTTTTTCTAAATTTTTCGCTACTGTTTGCTGTAATTTATGTTGGTGGCTGCCGCTTTCAAAGTAATCAAGAAGCCAATGCTTGGCTACGCTTGTCGTCAAACTTTGCTTTCTTGTTGTTGTGGTCTGTAGACGCCGTGTTGAATGTGATCAGCACTATTTGCAACAGTCATACATTTTAAGGCTAAGCAGAGATGTGAACGCTAGGAGGGTGCAGGAAAAGCTTTCAAAAACGTATTGTTGCCCACGGCTCGATATTTCACTAGAACAACATAGCGTTGGGCGTATGAGCCAACAATGTCTGTTCTGCACGCCGAAACTTCATACAGGGGAGCTTAGCGATAACAGTGCCTCAATTTGTTGTCACAAGGGGAAGGTGAGCTTGCCGCAAATTTCTATATGCGAAGAATTAAAAATCCTCATCGAACGCAATGATACCTTCACAAGATATCATGAATGTTAATTTGCCATTTGGTGGAAAAATATTTGTATTTGGAGGTTATTTTAAACAAGTTCTTCCCGTTGTTAGACATGCGGCCAGAACTTCAATTATTGAAAATTGATAAATAGAGCAAAAGCCCGTGACTTCCAGACCTTCGTCATTTTATAAAAGTTGAAATTTCGTCAGTGCATACTTCCAACTGAAGCAGGATCGTTGTTCTATTATAAAACTTGAGTCATAGTGGCTGCAACAGATATCGTGCAAAAATTTTGCAGAAAAATAGACCTTTCGTTCGTCATTTTATAAAGACTGATTTTCATATATGGTTTTCGTCACGATATAAGAAGCCACTAGCCTCATTACCAGATACTTTCCACAGTGGCTTTGATTAGCCAGACACTTGAAATCCTTCTAAACTGTAAAGAAAATCGAATTATAATGAAATTCGAATACAAAATCTTAAAAAAAAAACATTTGAAATTTTGTTTGCCGTAAAAAACTTTCAGCTTATGAAAAAGTATTTAGCTTTATCAAAAAGGACACTTTTGCATTATAAAAAGTGTCTGGCTGGCCAAAGCCACTATGGAAAGTGTCTGGCAATGAAGCTAGTGGCTTCTTATTTCATGACAAAGAACATACATGAAAATCAGTCTTTATAAAATGACGAAAGAAAGGTATATTTTTCTGCAAAATTTTTGCACGATATTTGTTAAAGCCATTATGACTCAAGTTTTATAATAGACCAACTATCCTGCTTCAGTTGGAAGTATGCACTGACGAAATTTCAACTTTTATAAAATGACGAAGGTCTGGCAGTCACGGGCTCTTAGACTAAAAACGCTCACCGTTGTGAGCAAAAGTAAAAATTCGACGATTAATCCAAAATATGCGAGCAAATAATGACCATGAGTTTAAAACTGGTTGCTCACACTAGGAAACGGTGACTTAGAAATTCAATCAAATATATCCGAAATACTATTAAAATACCTCCACTTTTAATGAGTTTATTGTATCTAATTTATTGTCAGGTGGGAGTAGACTGTATCTAAGTTGCGATACAGTTGAGTAAGATGAAACTCATAATTTTCAGTGTTATCCAACTGAGTCTCTTAATTCCCTAAATCCTTCCGGCTTGTCCCCCCCTGCAACCGTAATTCTGATTCGTAACCTTAATGCCAAAGCAGGACTTATAAATGATGCAAGGTTGGTCGTCACTCATTTAGGCGAGAACACAATCACTGTCAAATTAATCGACTCGGGAAAGATAGCCATTATATCCCGAATTAAATTTACCCCGTCAGATCCAACTGTACCTTTCCAGATGACAAGAAAACAGTTTCCGTTAAAAGTAGCTCTCGCTATGACAATTAATAAAGCACAAGGTCAAAGCCCCAGCGGGTTAGGTGGTCAGAATATACCCGCGGTAGGTATGCCTGTCGTAAGAGGCGACTAAAATACCAGATTCAAGGGGCTGTATAACGCAACCCTTTCAGGTTGCCAGCGCAATAAGCTTTATAGCTTATCCAAACCCAATTGTCAACCTCACCTATCCGTGGCGAATTCTATTTCACTAACAGACGAGGCTTCTGGCGACGCCAAGCTCCTCATGGAACTTGAGGGTGGGGAGGTAGGAATGGCCTGAAGGTTTAATATGGCCATGTAAATCGTTCCCGAGATGGTCGGGCTAGCACCTTAATGGTTCTGTGTTACCGGAGCGTACCGGATCTGTATCCGGCAAAGGAGCATCACAACAATAACACTCTCCAAAGCCTTCGGGGAGTAACCTTATCGCTACAACAACAACAACAAACTTTGACAAACCTGGCTTATATTTGCCTAGCCCTGTATTTTCACACGGGCAATTATATGTAGCTTTTTCTAGAGAAAGGCGATTTGAGGATATTACCCTTTCAGTGCAAGAAACATTCAAACAAAAAATAACAAATGATTTTATTTTCACGTCTAATATTGTATTCAAAGAAGTATTGTAAAAAATATTTAAATATGTAGCTAGAATCTTTAATATCATAAATAGCTATAATATGAGTATATGGGAAAAATAAATTTATATATTTTCATAACTCGCAACTATGTTTTGTATTTTGTTGCGCAAGATTGGCACGGGTCCGGCTAGTATTGTGTTAAAAACGTCATTAGTTTTCGTTCAAAATAATTTGGTATTTCTGCTAAAATACAGTTGAATGATTCGGTATCAGGTACATCACAAAAGAATAATGGATTAATCATTAAGGGTTAAATCTATTGGGCAAATGACAAACTGGGTTCAACTCCCGGGCAAAGTAACAACACAACTTTTGAAACAATTTTTTCCATTTAGAAAAAAAAAGGTTTCTAATTGGGGTCGCCCCTCTGCAGTGATTTGGCAAACACTCCGAGTGTATTTCTGCCATGAAAAACTTCTCAGTGAAAATTCACCTGCTTGCAAATGCCGTTCGGAGTCGGCATAAAACGTCCAGCCAATTTGTAGGGAAAATTAGAAGGAGCACTACGCAATTTGGAGGGGAAGATTTGCCTAAAACCTTTTCGAAGGCTATCGCGCCTTGAATTTTTTGAAATAAAGGAAACCAAAGGAAAGAAAAGAGTAGGAAATGAGAGGGAAGTCAAGGAAAGGATGGAACGAAAAGTTAAGAAACTGAAAAAACGTTAACGAAACGAAATGAAACGAGATGAGAGGTAAAAGAAAAGGAAAGAAAAGAAAAGGAGATGAAAGGAAGGGAAGGTAAAGAAAAGCAAATGTTCGAGTCTGTTGAAAGCACTGCAAGGGGGCAGATTGGAACTAGTACTGACTCTTTCTGCATTATTTCTGTTTTAGTTCGGAACTAGTGGGACTCGCTGCAGGGCTGTATTTGCAATTGCAGGGCTATATTTGTATATATATATTTTGTTTGTTGATATTTGCCATTTGCCTGTTTAATTGCGAAAAATCGTGTCATTCTGCACAGGAAGTTGTTCAATGATCTTGAACGTGTTACACTTATAATTAAAATACATTCGTACTCATAGGTAATGATCGATCGATCGGTTTTTTGGACGTATGTTTGGTTAAGTTCAAGCTTTAGCACTTTTGTGCTTGCCACTTACTCATGAATGCACTAGAGATGGGCGATCAGTCTCGGGACGCAACTTTAGAATACAATAAAAATCCACATACCATTTTATTTTATGGCGGATCGTATAATTACTTAACTTAATACTCTCTCAATTGTTAACTAAAAAAATAATTTTTCTGCAGATACAAAGAAAATTAAGGCTAATTCAAGTCCAATTCCACCCCAGTAAACATATATGCATGACTTACCCAAGAGCCCAGCTTGAGAACTATGGTTCATTTCAGGCGTTGTTTTTCAATAGTGACTCTAACAGCACACGGCACTTTTTTCCAAGAAGCTTCTTTCTAATAAAGAGCACACTCATGCGCATGTGTCTTCTTACAAATGGCACACAATATTGCGCAGCTCATGTGTATAAGAATTGAATTCAGTGAGCATATCCCACACGGATGTGTGTTGAGCATAAGTGTGCAAATACGTATTGCGATCAGTGACTGGAAACCATTTTCAATCAAACGGCACAACTGTCAAACTCTTTCTGAAAGTTATTAACGGTAGTGGATCGAAGTTCAACTCGAGAACTATAAGTTCCCAAAATGTATCATATTTCGAGAATGATGTTGGATATCAACTTGAGAACTATGTTTTTCTCAAAGGGTGGAGAAATATTGTTTTCATGTTTAATGGGTCCCGGTAAAGAATTATAAGATACCAATCTCTTAAGACATCAGTCTTGCAATTTTTTTAGAGATATGTTGCATACAAATGAATAAATTGGCAGAAATACATCCCCACACCCTCACGATTTCAAGAAAAGCTGTGCAAATAACGCACGCCGACATATCTAGAAATGAGCCAATATTTTTCTAAAGATCTTTGATGCACTCTCTCTTAATTCGGTTTCAGAAATTTTGAATTGGTGCTAGTTTCGAGATATTTGTATCTGAATATGTTAAAAAAAACGTTTTTCTGTTTTGTTCACTACTCTTTTTCGTAACGAAAACTTCTTTTTATTACAAAAAAATATATATAGAATTTTAAAGTTCAACTATTTTCCTTGAAAATGTATTTTAATTTTTAGAGGGCTTTATTTGTCATTTTATATACCTGCTGTTCTATAAACTGTATTAGGCTTGCGATATTTTCATTTAAAGATTCTGTTTACAAATTTGAAGCTTGCAAACCATGCATGTTCGAAATGAAATGATATTTTACTAATAAAACTAAACATTTAAAATAATATGAACAATACCGACTACTCCACCTGATACACAAACATATATTAGAAAGTCTGCCTAAAAGCAAGAAAAATTAAAAATCGTGAGCGAAACGATTTCGCTTTCAAAGGTTACATCGCGCACTTAGATCGATTGGGACCTAACACAAAAATCTGAAATTTCGAAGTTATGAGTACTAACGAGCTTCCCAGTTAAATACTTACCGAACTGTATACTCGATTAACCCACTAATGAGCGAGAAAAGGAATTGTAAAAAAAATAAATTGCTTTGGCGCAAATGGAAGAATCATTCAGTTTCTCGCGTTTTCTGATTATTGGGTTTTTTTTTTTTAGTTAATCGCTGTTTTGATCTAGGCGTGCGATAGTTAGATCGCCAATGCAAATTAGTTTTCAATGCATATTTGGGTATTGAATACAGCCGAAAACTTTCTTTTCGTATCTGTATGCAAGAATATTTCGAAAATCAGACCGTAAATGAAAAATTTTATTCGCTATTCAGGTTACGCAAACCCAAGGCCTTCCGAAAAGCATAAGTTCATTTCTGTGTGTGATTATTATTATTTTTTTTTAATTTTGTCGGTCTGTGTAATGGAGTCTCGGTTTTCATATTTGACGTTAGGTAACAAGTTGACTTCTAGTGCATTGAACACAATTAAATAAAAAAAGTATAATTACGCATTAATCTAGCATAACTACATCTTAATTAAAATACAAACTAAAAAGCAGCAATAAATAAAGTTGGAAATTCAATGACGCCATCAAACGTTTATATTTCGAGCCACGACAAGGGCTGACATTTGCCAAGCGGCGTGAAACGCTTCCCAAGGCAGTCGTTTCTATGTACCGGAGCGACTCGGAATTTTTCCCGACCAGGGACTGTAATTTCTGTGTAACCCCATTTAATTTGTTGTGTCCTTTTCTTTTTAGGTCGGACATACTCTTGTCAGTGTGTCACGTGCAAGGGATGGTTGCATCAGACAGGCTGTTCTGGGCTAGATCCCAAAACCATACATCCTCGTAACTTTTACAAATCCTTTGTGGCTCCTTACTATTCATGCCGGGCGTCCCGTAGTCTGCGCCTAGGGCGCCCCCCACTACCTTCCAGCAGCTCTGCTGCTCAGCAAGCCACAGCTCATACGGCCGCTCCCACTCATAACTAAAATCTCCGTCTTCTTCCCCCCTCTTTTCCGGCAGCCAAGCGTGTCGGTCAGGGAAACATACTGTTAGTCCCTACCACCTTTTGCACCGTTTGCCAACACCGAATATATATGTTTGCGACATCTGCCCAGTGCAACTTCTGCCTTGGGCGGTGCCACTTTCCTAGATGTTCTGGCCTCCGCGACTGAATCCCCCGACGGGCTTCATTGCGCCATGTTGCCAGGCCGCAAACCCAAATAAAACGGGGGTACGGGAACAATGTTTACCCAGGGACGGCCAGTCCCAAGGCCACAACAGCAATTGTGCCCTAGCCTTTCACAACCCAGACGTAGTCACTCGTCACTTACTCCTAGAGTGACAACGTCTCCCCCGCTGCACTTCATAATTATGCAGTTAAACTGTAATGGATTAACTGGCAAGATCACGGAGATAGTCGATTTCATGAAGCGGCATACCATCCGCATTGCTGCGATTCAAGAGACTAAACTCACAGCAAGATCAGCAGTGAAGACCTCTTCTGGGTATAAGGTCTACAGAAAAGATCGCGAGAGCGGAAATGGAGGCGGTCTCGCGTTTATCATATACCACTCAGAGCAATATAATATATTTGATCCCGACATCGGCCACAGAGACAGTGTCTTAGAACGTCGCGGATTATCTGTCCGGTCAGGCGAAGTAAACCCAGAAATCATCAACATCTACATCCCTCCTGCCACCTTCTGCCCCAGTAGATACCGCCGTAATATTAGAGCCTTACTCACTAGCGATAATCGCATTATCTTAGGCGATTTCAATGCCCAACACGACCTATGGCATTCAAACTTGCAGGCGGAGAGCAGGGGTGAGATGGTGGAGGAACACATAGAAGAAACGACGTTCTGCACAATAAACAGAGACGCCCCCAATCGTATGGTAGGAAGCTGTCACAATTCGCCAGATATATCAATCGTGAGCGTAGGACTCGTAAACTGTGTGAACTGGCAACCGATGATAACATTGGCATCCGACCACCTGCCAATACTTATTTCGCTCGAGCGTACCGCCTACCTCATTTTCCGCCGGAGGCCGCAAATTTAGCGAGAGAACATGACCTTATAAGACAGCTCGATCCCGGCGACCCCCAAATAAGGGATATAAACCAACCAATCAGATTGCTTTTGGATGAACACAGGCGGGGGAAATGGGAGGAGCATCTAAGTCGTTGTAACCCCGCTGCCGGTGTGGGTAAGCTTTGGTCCACCGTAAAGTCCCTATAAAATCCGTCCAAGGACAATGACAAAATTCCCATCGCCTTTGGCGTTAAAGTGCTATCGGATGTGAAAAGATGCGCCAGCGCTTTCTGCCGACAACATATAATGCATCATACGGTTGACAAAGTTAGACGGAGGGCCAACAGACACGCGCATAACCATAAATTCAGCGCGTCCCCAATTACCATCACCGTCAAAGAGGTTGAGGATGCCATCGGTCAAGCTAAACCATCTAAAGTAGTGGGCCCAGACGGCATAGCCATGCTGAAAAAGAGGAAAAGAGGGTTTCAAATATTTAGCACATTTCTTCAACCTGTCTCTGTCCACCTTTGTCATCCCCGAAAAATGGAAGATGGCGAAGGTGGTCCTGCTACTAAAGCCTGGGAAACCAGCTAACATAGGAGAGTCACATCGCCCGATATCTCTCCTATCGTCACTAGCCAAGACGCTAGAAGCTATTTGCTCCCCTACTTCAAAGCAAATTTGCAGCTAGCCTGTCATCAGCATGGCTTTAGAAAATTTCATAGCACCACCACCGCGTTAAATGCCATTAGCTCCCAGATAAATTGCCCCTCCCCCCCCCCCCCCCCTAGAACAGTACTCGTTGCGCTAGACCTATCAAAAGCTTTTAATACGGTCATCCATGGCACGTTACTGCAAGACCTGAAAGGGTCTACGCTTCTCCCATGTCTTAAAAGGTTGACCGCAAATTATTTAGGTGGTCGGCAGGTATCGGTGCAATTTAGAAACGAAACACTAAAAGCAAGAAGAATTAAACAAGGGGTGCCACAGGGTGGTGTCCTATCCTCACTTTTATTTAACTTCTACATATCAAAGCTACCTTCGCCACCAGAATGAGTTACTATCGTTTCCTACGCCGATGACTGCACAATAATGGCCACAGGCCCAGGCCCGCAGATCGATGAGCTTTGTGACAAAATAAAACCTCCCTTAACTCTCCAGTTTTTTCACCTCGCGAAACCTGACCATGACATGTCGGCCATATTGGACATCCACGTCAATGGCACTACGCTACCGACTGTCTTACACTCAAAAATTTTGGTGTGATGTTCGATCAGGATCTACATTTTGGTGAGCATGCAGCCGCAAATGTACCGAAAATCCAGAGCCGTAATAAAATGTCAAATCTCTTGCTGGCAGTACTTGGGGAAAAGATAAAGAAACGCTCATTACCACTTACAAAGCAATTGGCCAGCCCATTGCATGCTACGCGTTCCCGATATGGTCGCTCACTGGAAGAAGCTACAGGCCTGCCAAAATACTACCCTCAGAACCGACACGGGTTGTCTTCTTATGTCCCCAGAACACCATCTACATAATGAGGCGAGAATACTCCCCATCAGGGAGAGAAATGAAATGATAACCAAAGGGTTCCTGTTGAATACCCAGAAACCTGGTCATCCCAACAGACATCTGATTGATGAGCCAACGCCGCCCAGGGGCTTAAGGAGTCATCTCAGTAAGCATTATGAGGAAATGCGGCACCTGAGAATACAGCCGTATGAAGCCAAAAAACACAAGCAGATCCTCAGTGAACTCCACAAACAGGCGTCGGACCTCTATCTCAGGAATTGCCCGGTGAAGCCTGCAATCAAAGAACAATACCCTAAACTTGCAGAAGAGGAACGCACACTCCCTAGGGAAATACGAGTCACTCTAGCTCAACTTCGATCTGGATACTGTAACAGGTTAAACTCTTGTCTATCCAGAATGAACCCCGACATGCAAAATGTATGCCCTGCTTGCAATGTGTCCCCACATGACACCAACCATATCCTCCATTATAATGTGGAACCAACGCCTTTAACATCCCTCTCATTATGGTCCACCCCTGTTGAAGGAGCAAGTTTCCTTGGACTCCCTTTAGAGGATATTGATGACAATTGTGATCGGATGGGGCGAAGCACTGCTACAACAACAACAAGCGGCGAGAAAATTTAAATAGCTTTAACAGTCGGCAATTATGGTTAAGTGACATTAAATTTTTTTTCTAAAATTGACCATTAGCTAAAAAGTTTATTTCGAGGTGGACAGTTTCAACTCGATTGAAGTAAATCCGGCCTTAATCAGTTGGATTGCCTCCATGTTAAGCTACAGGAGGTTCACATCGCAAACGGGTCAATGCAAAATCTGTAAATAGAGGATTGTCGCAGGGTGGGGTATTATCACCAACGCTATGGACGCTGGTCACCAACTATTTGCCAGAGGAACAGTCAAACGTACGGCGTATGCAAATGACTTTTGAGTCATCATAAGCGGCAGATGTTTACAAACAATCAGCTCTATGACGGGTCAGGCGTTTGGGATGTATATGCCTTTGCATATGAAATCGGGTTAACCGCTCACGCGCAAGAAAGTTACTAGGAAATACAAGGTCTCTAATTGAAATAAGCTTTAGCTTTAGGAAGGGCAGCCCCACAAGAAAAGTGCATCAGAAAATATCAAGGAATTATACTAGATAGTAAGTTGTCGTGGAAATTCTATGTGGAATAGAGAGCGAAGAAAGTCTCCATGACACTGTAAGCATGCAAGAGGATACCAGGATAGGTGGGACATATCGTCCAAACTCTCTAATTGCGTATTTACGGCAATTTTCAAGCCCATACTATTATGTACATCCCGTTTGCAGGCCAAATTGTTAAAAATATAGCGTTAGCAAATGCAATAAGGCTTAAGGTCCCGGTGCAGCTTGAGCGCAGGCCTTATGGCCACAACGGTATAGCGCTATCTAATATAGGGCAAACGGACTGCATGGTCCGGTGCCTGAGCTTCGAATAACAGCTAGGATCCCCAACAGAGCCAGCGGGTTGCCGTAAGTGTGGGGAAATGGCAGAACATCAGAACATAATATGTACGTTTATACCGATAGTTCCAAATTAACGGAAGCGGTCGGGTCTGCCGTGTACTGATCACTGCATTGTCTTTCAGTCGGAAATTGTAGCCGTGAAGAAAGCAGGAGAAATTCTGGAGGGAGCGTGCTGAAGCTGCAATTGCGTCAATATACATGTTGATGATGAGGCGGCGATCAAAGAAATCATCTCACACAGTACTTCATCAAGAAGTTTCCTGGAGTGTCAAGGAAGCGTCGGGGATATTTATCTTAGACCGGACCATACATCATAAAGCGACAAAAGCAACGAAAAGGAAGAAGGGAAGTACTCGATGAGAGAGAAATCAAAAGGAGACAGGAGTTGCTTATGGTTCATCAAGAAGGAATAACGTGGCAGAAGCACAGGGCTGCAAAACTTCTTAGATCATGTGCAAATCCTACGACGTTGGACTAACAAAGTTTCCTTAGTCTCTAAAGCTCACGATGCGCATACTAGCTGGAGGCACTGCCTTCTAATGTCTTATGCTTATAGGCTAGACCTCGTTGGTAACAGCAGATGTAGGAAGTGCGAGCTGCAGGAAGAAATGGTTGAGCACATTCTGCGTTCGTGTCCCGCGCTCGCGCGGTCAAGGCTCCAGCTAACAGAGGCAGCAGGAAAGAAGAAAAGAAAGAAATCTTCTAGTATTTGCCAAAAGGACGGAGTTATTTTACATCGTAAGTCCTGGTACCTAATCAGGAATTCTTCCGTTTGTTCGTCAAACAAATTCTAGTAAAACTATCGACACAATCACTCTAAGTGCTTAAGGTCTTTATTGACCGATCAGTTCAACCTCACCTACTTATACAGGAGGTTCGCCAGATGAAAATCCTGCAACTAACTGTACGGAAAAAATGTTAGACTTTAAATTCTCGGAATGACTCGGCCGCAAACTCTCATAAGTGTATAATGGAGATGTTGTATCAATTCGTCCGGATAGTTTTGTATGCTTATTTGCGAACTTATTTCGAATATAGCTTGATGGGAATTCTTTCCATAAAAAATTTATTGATTTAAACGTAATTATTTACGTAAAAACGCGTAAAAGATGGTGTTAAACATCGGTAAAAACTCGATACTTACACATAATTTGCAATCTATATTTTGAAGTGGACGGGATCGGGATTAAATATTTAATCTCACGCTGATCCCCAGCATGTACCTTTTGCTTCAAAATTATTTACTGTGTTATTGTGTCATTTGAGCCGATACAACAAGTCAGGGTGTACGGCAGAATTCTATTTGCAATAAAAAATCAATTCGAGATTATTGTTTTACATTTTATGCATCAATGCAAAACATACAGAATGTAAACAAACAAGCCCTAAGGCAGAGAATATTTATTTGACAAATTTTCTCATTTTTATTCTTTTTTCCATGAAACAATGAGATTTTAGATGTTTCTGGACATGAATAGAAGAAATTGTTTATGTAGTTATGCCCCCTTGCAGTGCTGCTTACAAAAAAATCTTTGGTGGGATTTACAATTTAATAGGTGTTCGAGATAGACCCCCAATTTAAGGAATGTTCTCACGAAATTAGCTACAATATATAATATTAAGACATTATAAGTTCGTCGCGCTTCCTAAAGGAAAGAGACAATAAGTCGAAAGAAAAAGGGAAATAGGAGAAAAACACGCTAGATTTTGAGGAAGAGAAATACGGAGGAAAAGGGGAAAAGTGGGTGAATGGAAGGCGGGTAGAGTTGGTTGAGGAAACCGAAAACGGTCCAATTTCCAACATCTCTGGAATGAATGATGATACTCCGACTCATTAGGTTTTATAATCGGAACCCGCCTACGTAAGCAGAGGAAGAGAGCGATCCCACTACGCTGGATGGATCAGGTAGCGCCAGACAACATAGCGATGAAGAGATTGTAAGTTAGTAATTTCCAACAGCGTACAGTGGTTTAGGTTGTTCTGGCAAGTGGGAAAAACTCAATATCTACGTCAAACTTTAGAATATTTAACCGAATTTACAACCAGGCGGTTTTTGCAATACGAAAACGTAAAAAATTACCTAATATCAAATTATTATGTTTAATACAACGAGTCAATTTTAGTCGGGTGAACCGAAATTCGCAAGTTATGAGAGCGTTCACTCATTTCAGCGAGTGACAGTAAACTTGAATGCTTTTGCGAAATTTTTATGTTACTTCTTTTCATGTTAACATTAATTTTTTTACAAAATAGTCGTATAAAAAGACATACAAGTATGTGCGTTCGCCATTATCGTATTCCATATAAAAATTAAAAATATTGCCAAACTTATTTATATAAAAATTATTTAAAAAATGCGTAAAATATTAGTAAAACAAAACAAGATACCTTAAAGAGCATTGAAAAGTTTGTAAAAAATGTAAAATATTATTAAAATGGTTTGCCAAAATGTTTTATTTTAATTGTTATTATTACTTTATATTATGTATTAGTAGGCATTATTCGCATACGATTTTTCTCAAGCCTGATTACATAAGTATACTAATATAAGAACGCTGAATTAATTCCATTTATAAAAAAATTTAAGTTGAAACTGTGTATTGGATATGTTTAATAAATACAATACCATTAGAGTCAACTTTAAAAGTATTAAAACAATACTTTTATTTAAGGGTAAAACAACGGAGGATAGCGTTAAACTTTATTAAACGATTATGCAGTGTTAATTCAACATCAGTTCTAGTTAGTTTAACCATAGTTATCATGGTAAATCTACTATATATTTGTGAAAGTATGTCTGTATGTATGTTTGGAATTGCAGCCTAAACCGCAGAATGGAATCGAACGAAATTTTGCCATGACATACCCTGAGTGCGTCAATCTATTGTAGGCTATATAAAAAAAGTTTTCGACAAGGGGGCGTGGCACCTCCCATGCAACTGGAATTTTTGGTAGTCAATATATCTGAAAGTATTAAGGCTAGATGACTGAAATTAGGTGAGTGGTTATATGAGACCAATCCCTACCCTCTCCAGAAAAACTGGGTATAACGAAAAAGGGGGCGTGGCAACTCCCATACAACTGGAATTTTTCGTTGTCAATATATCTGAAAGTATTAAAGCTAGACGACTGAAATTAGGTGAGGAGGTATATGAGACTAATCCCTACCCCCTCGGGAAAAATTGGGTATAGCGAAAAAGGGGCGTGGCAGCTCCCATACAAATGGGGGTTGGGATTAGTCCAATATATTAGCCTATATAGTACTGCTTTTATTTATACCCGAACGACGTCGGGTACTCTGCTAGTAACAAATAAAATCAACCACATTTTCGTCTTACAGCAATACTTTTTATATTGTTAAATACACACTTTAAGTTAGTGTTAAATTAACACTTTTTACAATAACTCCTCTTAATTTACTTACTGTTACTGTTAAATTAATAAAATTTTGGTATTGAATCAACAATTTCCATAGTGTTGAATTAGGACTTTAAGTTCGTGTTGAATTAACTCTTTTGACACGAAGATTACACTTTACTTCGGTTTGAAAAATGTAAACACAAAAAATGTTAAAATCCTGTTGATTCAACTCTTTTTTTTTCTGGGTGTATATAATGATGAATGGGAATGAGAGTGACTGCGGCGCCAAATGACACAGCGTCATACATAATCTGCCCCTCAGCCAACAATTTATTAATACTATAATTAAATTTGTGTGAAACAGCATACCGAAAGAATGGTTGTGATAATATGTTTGAAATTTTCTGAAAGATGTTTGGGGGTTTATAGGGGTATAAAAAATCTTGACGCAGATTCTATTACTAAATATTTACAAAAAGTATAAATAATAATAAAACTTTTTTCTGGGACCTTCAAACCCCGTTCCAGTCTAGTTTTACAACTAGATCACTTGAGGGTGTATGGTAAGAATTATATTTTTTTGTATTCTGCTGAAGGCCCTATTTACATATATGGCAGCACTTATTAAACGAACTTTATTCATTTATTAAGACATTCCTACCTATGTACTTAATTGGCGCTTAAGTTATTTAATGCTTATTTAAGTTTTTATGTTCGTCTAACATGGCACGTCTGTTTGTTGGGTTAACTGGGAAAGGAATTTAAATCGTGTTTCACCTGGTCTTTCCAACGCAGTGCTTCCATAAGCGGGTTCCGACAAAAATATTTTCTTGCCTAGCCAGCGTAGCTGCTGTGTTTTAATTCGCTGGACTATGTTGATTGGCGTAAAGCTCGTACAAATCAGCACTAAATATCCTTCGCTATTTGCCGTCGTCAACGCGCAGAGGTCCGTGAATATTTCGAAGAACTTTTCTTTAGAACACTTCTAGAAGCTTCTTTCTCTGTTTTTTTCTTCAAGCAGAGGCATCTCGTTCCCCTTTTCTTCTTAGTGCGCTCGCTTTTAACTTAGCTCTGGTGGCAGCGTCTTTTATTTCGGTTGCAACTCGGAATTCTCCATCGCAACAGTTTTTTTTAGTGGTCGTCCTTAACGGCGGCGGTACGAAATTCTATAGAGATATGATCCTGCATTCCGTCGGGTGAACTTGGGCTTTCGGAGGGCAGGTGTGGGAGTCTAGTGCGAAATCATCGGCAGTCTGTCGCGATTTTAGCCTTGCGTTTTTTGTTTCTTGCGTTTAGCCGCGAATATTGGCTGCGGCGAGATAGTGATCCGAGTCGGTATTAGGTTCTTAGGATCGTGCGCACATCTAAGACACTGGTGACATGGCATCTCTTCATAACAATGTGGTTGATGAAATATGCTCACGACTCGAGCATCGGCGAAGTAGGTATACCCGGCAAGATATTCATTTTGTACTACCGACTGTTTTGTTGTAATTAGAGTTGTTAGAAAATCGAGTTTACAGTCTAATAAATTAGAAAAACGCCTTTTTTATTTCATATGGTGCCGACGTGTATAATTAAAACTGACTAATAAGTAATAGGAGTAATGTGCCTACCAAATTTCATCGCTTTATCCGTCTTTGGAAATGAATTATCGCACTTTTTCGGTTTTTCGAAATTTTCGATATCGAAAAAGTGGGCGTGGTTGTAGTCCGATTTCGTTCATTTTAAATAGCGATCTGAGATGAGCGCCCAGGAACCTACATAGCAAATTTCATCAAGATACCTTAAAATTTACTCAAGTTATCGAACAAAGTTAATACACTCTGTGAGCTCTGTTCAGCTGAGTATAAAAAAACAGTCGGTAGTGCAAAATGAAGATAGAGTTAGACGAAGGTAGAAAAGATAGATGGAGCGAAAAGGAAGTGAGGCAAAAACAGAAAGGGAGAGAGAAAAAGGTAGAAGGAGGATTAAATAAAAGGATAAGTAAAAGTGGTGAGAGGGGAAGGGGATAAGAGTAAAAAACTTAAAACATATGCAGACCGATCAAAGTTAGGGCAGAACAACGTCTACCTGGTCTGCTAGTTTTATATGTAAACAAATGTATATAATACTGTGTATGTATATGTATGAATTTGGTTGTAAATGTTTGTTGCCAGGAAAATAGGATTTGTCTCGTTTTGTTGACACGTTTTTGTATGTATGTACATATGTCTGAATCGATTATTTTGGCTTCATGCATATGTACATATATACAGTAAGTAAATGTAGTAAGCACCCTACAGGAATATCAGTAACTAGTACAAGAACTTAACACTGTGTGGTTAATAGCTAGTATTATAAGAAGTACTTAGTTCGGTTGCACAAATTCAACACGTAGTTATGGTTGAAGCTGGTTTATATATATGTATAGATATATGTTAATATGATCGAAGAGTCAAGTTGAAACTATTACATAATTATAATTTTGAATTGTAAACTATAGAATAAAACATTGAAGTTCACATTTTATCACAATTATCACCTTAATCTGTAAGAACTCAATACATACTTTAAATCAAACTTGCCTTTTATCGATTAAAGTATAAAAACTTTTGTAAACCACATTTACTTACATATTTGTAAATTAGAGTAATTGTCACTTTTTTAACTAACGCGGTTGACAGCGTAGCAAGCAAATATGCCTTACAACGTTAAGCTATCTTCTCACAAAAAACTGGGCCCGGAACGTGTGTTACGATTCGTCCCGAAATTCATGGTTCAATTTATAAATATGAAACTGCCAAACTATTTACACAAATTATGACAAATTATAAATCTAACTAGCACGCGATATCTCTAGTTCAGATATGTGGTAATTCGGACTCATGATTTCAGAGCTATTTTGATTTAATGTTTGAGTGAAAACTTGATTTCGATACGAATCGTAACACACGATACGGGCCCTGTATTTTTCGAGAAAACCTTTGTATTATTTTATAAAAACACCAACAAAAAAGAATAAAAGCAGTGTGCTTGTGTATTACAACTTTAATTGTATAGGGTAGTTCGTACTGGCCTAAACTAATCGAGATAGCTAAGACTTTCTTTTTTTCTATCAACAGCATGGCGGAAACATACAAGGTGGCAGCATGTTGACATACCTACATACAAAAATAAAAGTTCCATGTAAAAGTTCCATTTGTAAATCGATGAACTAATGTCAAAATCATACTGCGTCGGAAGTTGAAGTGTCATATTAAGAAGGTACCGATCAGCAGCTGATTCCGACAGTCACCTATTACTGGTGCCGCCATGATAAAAAGAATCATCATCGAAAAAAGTTTTGACTAAGCCATGTCTGCCGTCCTTTAACACTATAACGAACTTATCTGAACCTAGGATAGAACCCTATTGAAATTAGGCGAAATCGAATTAAGAAGAAAAAAAATTTTAAAAGTTTTTAAGCCGAAAATTAAAAGCCGTTAAAGAAATCATATTGAAATTTGGTATGAAGGTTGCCTTCACTATTAAATATACACCTTGTGAGAATAAATGTAATCGGGTGGCCAGCATTTTGAATAAACCGAAAGGTACTAAAAAAATTTTGATCAAGAAAATGCATCTATGTATATAATGGGTTTCAATTTCTTGGAAAGAAAATGGGAATTTCCCGTTTAGTCCAAATATGAACTTGATTTCAATTCAATCAGGCTTTAATTTCGATTTGGTTTTAAAGGACAAAATTTTTGGAACCATGAGATTTTAAATTTAAACTTTGTTCCACACTCTCATTATCTTAATTATTCAAAAAGTTTGGATGTTAAACCAGTTTTGGTTTGGCCATATGTGCAGTAGGAAAAAGTTTTAATCTAAGACTCAAATTTAATTGTTCACTTTAGACGTTTTTCTCATTAAATATTTTTAGCTGGGTTTTTGGAGCTATGTATTTTATTTCAGAAAGTTTCATGTTTGAGCTATGTAAGAGCTCAGTGTTAGCGGTTATCTGAAAAAAATTAGTTCTTCTAAATCTGGTACTTAAAACGTTATTAGCGTTTACCCTTAATTTTATTGCCGAAAGATTATGGAGAAATAGCAGCTACCATTTACCTACGAACAACAAACAGGCTATCTGATTCCGTCTCTGCGGGGGGCTCTTAGAGCCACAATTAAGGTGGATGGTTGGCGCAAGTATGCTGGACGAAGCGACACACATATATACCGATGGTTTCAAAGTAGTGGAAGGAGTGGGTTCTGTGGTATACTATGCTGATAGGGAATTAAACAGATCCTACAAGCTGCCAGAGCACTATAACGTTTTTCAGATGGAAGTAGTAGCCGTAACCAATGCAGTAGAAACATTGGAAGAAAATAGCTTAAACTGCGCCCGCGTACATTTCTATATTGTCAGCCAAGCAGCAATAAAGGCAATAATCTCGCACAGCACAGCATCTAAAAGTCTGTTAGAGTGTAAGTAATCCATGGAAAGAATCAGTACAGGAAAAGCATACATCTGTTTTCGGTATCAGGGCATATGGGAATAGATGGGAATGAAAGCAGTTGAAAAAGCTAAAAAATGCGCATTCCTTGCAGCTCATAGCAGACCTAACCTACCACTTAACACGCACTAATAGCGGCTCTTAATATACCATAAGTACATCCGTTGAAATTTTTCCTACAGGGTTTACAATTAGGGTTATGGCGAAAAGTGTGCATTCGTCATGTTACGTAGTAGGCAAAATGAGTTTGCATACCAATTGAATATGTAATAATTTGATGAGTGGCGTATTTCTGTTTTGTCATAGAGGTTCGTAATTGATGCGATGACAATTTTAGACTCTAATGCAATTGTGTAAAAACAATTAAAAATTTTAAAATATTTTTTATTCGTTTCAAGTTAGTGAATGACAATAGCTGTGACTAATAAAATATTTATAATTCCTTCTATACTTTTCATACCCAGCGTGTACTTGTACGCAAGGGTACTATAAATTGTGAACTCATACAAGTGAAAAACCTTTCTATTCCTTCATTGCCATATCTGCCTGTCAAATAATAGCTGACAGGGAGAATGATTGTCGCGAATGGTCAGAGAATGGAATGGTCAGAGAATGGAAGGTTTGTTTCTTGCTCGCGGTTATTAAATTGAAATGCCATGAATTGACCTTATGACTCAAAATAGAAATTGCGTAAAATTTTGGAAAATGGGCGTGGCATACATTTACAAGAAAAAACTTAGCAAAATCGCCCACTTTGAACAAGCAAGGACGGTACTGTCTTAGGCTGTGCAGAAGACCACGTACCTTTCATGGATAAAGCTTAGAAATAATCTTATCCCATTCATAATATAAGATTAATCGGTTGTATAAGTAATGTAATATTAAGAGGACAGATGTACATATATAAGCGACATTTTTTATCAATATCAAATAAATAATAGATCAGTAGTCGTGACACAAACTTGATGCTGAATCTCATATCTGAACAATAAGTTGTATGGGATATCTAATTTATATACGACCGATCCAAACGATTTTTTCATACAACAATATATGACACAAATATATGTATGTAACATTTGGTGAAATCTGAAGTTTCTAGCTGAAATTATGAAAAGCCTTATCCAAACAATCGGCTATATGGGATACTATCGTACCCAGCAGGCTTTGCTAAGCCATAAAACTGGTTTACCTTTGTTTGAAAAGGGATCCTCGCTCCCTGTCTCACTCACTTCTATTTTATCTTCCATTTTTCTTTTTATTTTTCTCCCTACCTTCTTCCATTTATCCCCCTCCCACTCCCTTGTCCCTTTCAACTTCCACTCACACTTCTACTCCCACTCCCACTCCAAATTCTACTCCAACTCCCTCTCTCAATCTCAAGTCCACTCCTACTCCCACTTCCACTCCCAACCCCATTCCCACAGCAGCTCTCCCTTTCCCCCATTCAAATTCCATTCCCATTCCAATTCTCATTCCCATTTCCATACCACATCTCTCCCATTTATGGAATCTCTATTCCAAAAATTGGATACCTGCTCAACTAATTGCGGGGATTAACATATTTAAGTTTTTCTTAAGCCATCGTGAACCACAACGAAGGAAACAAAAAAAATGATCGGAGTCGGTCCAGAACTCTCGACTTTTAACGTGACAAATGCTTGGTTACATTTTTTTTTTTTTTGGCAAACGCATTTGACAATGAATGGCGAGCCGTTTTCATGATATGGCCAAGTCTGTGGTTCAGTTTGACCTACTGACAACCAGGCATAATGGACAAAAATTGAATTTAATATAGTTGTAAGATATAAGATTTATCTTTACTATTTTTACATAAAATCATATATGCCATATACATACGTAAGCATATGGTAAAGCTTCTAGCTGTTAAAACGGGGCGGAAAATAAACGTTTTTATTCGGTATATGTTATATATACGACCGATCTCTACGACAACAATATGACGTAGGAATGGCTGCTAGATGTCCCGTACTGCACTCAGTTCGGAAGTTGTCACTAAGCCTGTAGGACGAAATTGTCCATTTGCGTGACTGCATCCTATATATGCTGCATGGACGCTTTAAGTTAAAGTCGATTATACTTCGTATACCAAACTAAATTTGAAGCTTACGTGTGTAATTTATACGAAAAATTTACATTTTCTAACAATGACGGATGAAGTTTTTTAATATATCGTTCATCTGCGCTCACACACCGACAGGGGAGGAAGACAATGAGGTGAAAGGCGTTTTCTATGAACGCTTAGAACGTACACACGAGCGCTGCTCCCGCCATTATATAAAAGTCGTGCTTGGCGACTTTAACGCCAGGTTGGGCAAAGAAGGTGTTTTTGGCCCCTCGGTCGAAAAATTCAGCCTCCAAATAGAAACCCCCGCTAATGGGCAGAGGTTGATCGACTTCTCCAGTCCTCGTCACAGCACCAGTTTTAAGCATAAAGATATAGATCAATCTATTTGGCTGTGCCCTGTTCGAAATATATGTAACCAGATCGACGAAGTTGTGTTAGACAAACGGTATGCCACCAGTGTTTTGGATGGACTCTGATCATTATTCGTTGCATCCAAATTACGCGCTCGCCTATGCGTGGCTTTTTGTTGTAGTGTTTCTCTTACGGAAGTCCAAAGAAACTAGCAGTTTCAACAGCGGTAGACCATAGAGAGACGTAGCTTTCACATTACAATTGAAAAAATGGTTGGTGTCATGTGGGTACACATCCCATGCAGGACATGCATTACGTATGCCGGGGTTGATTCTGGAAAAGTAAGAGTTAAGCCTGTTGCAGCATCCAGAACGAAGTTGGTTAGGGCGACTCGTTACAAATTTTAGTCAAAATTTTTAACCATTTATAGAATTTAAAATGGTTTTTATACTTTTTTGCACAAAATTTTAATCCCGTAAATTTTCCAATTCTCTTTTCTTAGATTGTGTAGTTTAAATTTCATCTGAACAAGAAAAATATGCAAAACTGTTCTAAAAAGACATCAAGAGATCAAAATTTAAAAGCAGAAGCAGAATAAGTAGTTTTAACACAAAATCATAAAGTTTTACTTTTATTACTGTTTCCTTTAATTGTATTTCAAAAGAATATTGTTAGCCATTGTTGAGAATTTAGATTTAAAACCTGCCGGCAGACAGTACAACTATATTTATTTGTAATTTTGGGTATACACTTTTCAGGCTTAGAATTAAAAACAAAACTTTATGTAAAATATTTCAATGTAGCAACTTCTTATTGAATACGTACAATGTATGTATGTATTTATTTTAATAATAAGCATTCAAATATATATATCTTCGTTTAATTGGTGTAAATCGAATGCCTCGCACAATATCCACTTCGCGAGGGTTTTCGACTAATTGCTTGCCCTTTTTAGATTTAAACTTCTTTTCGCCATTCGAATTGGTTTTGTTTTTCAATTTCAAGTGAACTTTCTTAAGTAACCAACGTGCCGTTCTCCTTTTATTATGAGTAATTCCTTTTGCCTCATCGTATTGTCCACCTTTGCGCTTTTTAATCCCGTTCTTTTTGATCGATCCAACAGTCCTTTTAAATTTTTTATTTTTATGCAAACGTGGCTTTAAAACCCAGTAATATAAAAGCTCCCCCAAAAATGAAATCACGCTCGCGACAACTCCAAGCCATAAAATGGAAAATGATCCTTTAAGATGGTCCAGTGTTAGAACAATTGCTGATTCTGTAAAGAAACCAGCAGTCTTTTAATACAAACTATGAAGGCTTGTGCTTTAAAACGGTGCCCTAAAATAATAGCAACATTTTTTTTTATAGAAGAAAAGATCACTGAGAAGGCTTTATAAGAAACACAGTTAAGTACTTCAGGAGCAGTAAATATTAAAATAAACAAGATTATCATAAATGGTGGCTTAAATTATTCAATTTGATTGGTATGGTCGTTTAAGGTTAATTTGAGTTAAGCTCGTCGGAAAATAAATGAGGACTTTCAAAGCAAAACGCAATAAGTTCACCCTTGACTTTTTGAGACATGAAAAGGAGTTAACCTCACTTTCTAAAAGCTATGTAATAATCTTTTTGCGAAGTAAAAAACGTTAAATTTAGCCATTTTGGACCATTTAAGGAAACGCAATAATTTCATAAAATTTTTACATTTTTGATTTAAAAGTGTTGTTGTGTTTATATGAATGGGAATAAGTTGTGGAATATTGGTATACTCCTTAAGGTCGATGTAAGGAGTACTTAAAGAGTATTTAAGTGGCATATGATTACTCCCTTACTAATCATCATACGCATAAAAAATGTGGTCCACCGTCCTGGGCCAGGATCGTCTTCTTCAGATCGGAATACTCCTTCAGAGTACTCCATGAATTACTTTCGGGCAAAAACATTCCAAAAAATCCTAAATAAATATTTAATGGACTACTCATAAGCATATTGGAGTACCAATATGAAAAAATAGTACACATGGGCCAAGCATCTTTTCCAGGATCGCTGATATAATGGTACAAAACATTATATTCTCTAAATAGTAAATACTTTTCACCCCAAAGTACACAAAATCCAGTAACTTCGAAACCAAAATGCAATAATTCCACACTACTATCTATCTTAACTTCAAATCTAGTTGTCAAATAAACGTGATTTTGTGGATGCATTTGTGTTCTTCTGTAACTTCTATAATACCATAAGTATGGTTTGAAAATGTGCCTCCATTGGGCACTTTTTCTCGTTTATCTAGTGTCACGTAACCTCTATCCAACACTAAAAATGCCATTTTAATACGGCCCTGATCTACACGTACGACAACCCTACTTACGCTACAATTGTCGTTGATGTGCAAAAACGAGAGAAGAGTCGTGTAGTAGCCGCCGTGAAGAAAAGTTGAACCTTCAGCAATCAACGATCATACAATTTTAATAAACATATATTTGACTAAAATATTATTCATTAAACTCTGTGAATTCTTTTAAACGTTAATTAAAAACGCAAACTAATATTATCCACGCGTAGCCATCCATGAATTCAGTGTTACTTTATTTTATACGTGAATAGGTGTGTGGTAAGGTAAGTACGAAAGCTACTGCGTGACACTAGGAAATTGTTATGAGTTACTTATTGCGTTTTGGTTTGGATCCCTCAAAGGAATATGTTGTAGTGTTACGTAATTTGTTGACTGACCAAATGGAAAAAACCAGTTAAGTACTAAGATTCATGTTTCCAGTTTTCCTGGCGAATATTAGAAGTTTTCCACGATCCAGTTTTACTTCTGCCTGGAGATGTGATAACACTCGCCTCGGAGCCTTGAGTTTGCAAGCGCAGGCCATGAACAAAGAAGGTGCAATTTCTGCATCTGCAGTGTGTTTGATAATATGCATCTCATTCTAGTTATCTTCTATATCCTTATATATAAATATAAGTAGGTGTGCATTCTACCGCAAAAAAAATGTAACTAATACTTGCCTATTTCTGGATTGGCACATGCAATGCTGTTGTATGTATAGTTTTCAAGGACCCCTATTATGCTATTCATTGATAATCCAGATGCACCCTTCAGAAGTTTAATATAAATACAAGAACCCCATAGGGCCAAAGTGCATCTCAGTAATCTTACTGCAGCCTACAACGCAGTAAAACAACTTTAATAATTTAGGTACTTTAATCGAAAGTTACTTTGCTTTTCGTTTTTCGAAGCCCCGTCGATGTTCAAAAAGACTTCTATAGCATATTCCGTATATTCTAAGGCTTGATCTGTGCTCATTACTACTCTACGCAGTGCAGTATCAACAAAATTGATTCGCAACTTTAAGTATCTCAATAGTTTTGAACAGGAAGACGTTACACTAATAGGAGCGGAAATTTCGAGCATGAATTACTGATTGTTTCCGTCTTCAGTATGATGAGGCCTAACGACTCTGGCCTTTCTTCAAAAGTGTGGCCAATTTAACTCAAATAAATACTGCAACGTAGCAGGAAATAGTCCAACTGGACCCAATGAATTTGGTAACATTTGTTACCATGTTATCAATCAAATTTTTTAATTTTTCCGCTCTTTGTTTAAAATAAAAAGAATCAATCAATGCTTCATTTTCTGGAAGATTTCCCTCATTCTCATATAAAAATATATACTTGCCTAAGTACGTATTAGTATTATCTAAATAAAAGTAATACCTTTAAAATCTGGCCTCATTTTTGATATGCGATTAAGATAAGTGTTATTGTAGCGAAAATCATCGTCTATCTTTTGGAATATGCCGTGGTCTCGCATAGACCTTATAAGTCTGTTGAATTCCAGTTTTAGTGGAAATCCCGCTTTCATTATTATTTGTAGTGAGCTAGAAAACACATTTTCCGAAAATGGGAAAAGTTCATCCGCAAGCCGATCCTGTAAAACATACATACGACTTGCAAGCAAAACTCGTTGTCCATTTCTAACTGCACGCAGGCTCGCTGAATTTGGTATAAATGGTTCGGTATCGTTATAGTTTTCAAAAATCCACATATCTTCTTCATTTTCAAACCAATCCTGATACTCATCTGGGCCACCGAAGGGTATAGCTGCCGCAACTACTTCTTCAAGTGTTTGCATTTGATAAAAATAGCCGGGATCAGTAAAAACTTTTATAAGTTGGGAAGTATAAATTGCCACAACGTTCATGCCGTAAAGAGCTACATTGAGAAAAAATACTCGCGACGCCCAACATTCAGGCCGCTCTTCGACAGCGACACATATGGAAACAGCCATGGCATTAATTCCTGCCAGCGAAAAATCTTTATGATCTAGAGGTTCTGGAAGCATATATACGAAGAAGTACCAAAATATCCATGTACAGATAAGCAACAATAGAAAGCACAGCCAAGTTTCGTCTTTAAAAATGTGAGTGAGCGCCATCCATACAGGCCGCTTATCAGCAACTTTTACAAACCAAGTATAACTATCCGAAAAATAACAGTCGGATGTCCAAAAATTTTCAATTACTTCATTATCAGGGAAAAAGCCGCCGAGTATGAAATCACAGTTGCGGTCGAGCAGCTTGCCCAGTAGACCTGTCCAAGTACCATTTTCCTCTCGTATGCCTCTACTCTCTTTCCTACATGATTGTTTAATCTAAAGATATCATGTAAATATGGACTTTTTTAATTTTAATTAAAGCAAATTAGGTTTTGTCTTTTTTTAATCTACCTTGAATTTGAGACGATTTCGCATAAACCCCAATATGCGCAGTTCCAATCCCGTACGGCAGTCCTTTTCAACAAAAGGCGCTGAAATGGCTGCACATATGTGAAATGTGCAATTTTTTACTTTGATGTCCCTTTCGAACTTTTTTAATCTTCTTCTCACTTCAGCCGCATTTGGTTGTGGTTCTCCTTGGTTACAGTAACCAATGTGAAATATTTTGATGGAGCGACAACTGAGTTTGTTGTAATAGTCCATAACAGAAAATGAATAATCAGTCTCATTAGTTGCGTAAAGGAGTCCAATTTGGTGAACATAGTATTGCTTCTGCAATAAAGTAAAAATTTCCATTGCAATTATTTCTTCGCTAGTCCGTATATGAGCATTATTAAATAAAACCAAGAAACGAGCACCCGGGTTCCACGATACCATACGGCTAATATAATCTCCCATGAGATTTCGTAACAGATCCACACTATCGATAACTATAATGTAATAATCGGTGTAAATAACGGCGCTATCACCAAACTTCACCTTCACATATTGACTGTTGTTGGAAATTGTACGAATTTGAAAGAAGCGTCTTTCTCTCTCGGTGCTTGTGCTGATTGCCTCATGCATTGCCTTTGCAAAGCCATGCTGTATTTCTAAAGCTGGTGAAGATATGTTGTGACTGTTAGTCAAAAGCAAGTTATAGGAACGTGTTAGGCGTTCACGTTCGGTAAATATGATTTTTACGAATGCATCTAGACAATTTATTCCAGAGATCCATGGTTCGGAACTCATTTCTATATCTGGACGTAAAAATATTACGCTATTAGCAGTTTCCTGATGATCGTTCATAAGGGCGTGGCAAACCGTCAAAGCCATAAATAGATGAGTTGCAAAAAGCACACAGATTTCGTATATTCCTAGCTTTAGTACCATTCTTCATACAAATTTCAACTGTCACAAATCAAGGCAGTTTGTGGATTTTATACCGATTATTGTATTTTGCTTTTTCATCATTGTTGCATGCAAATAGTTGGCTGGCGCTTTGCATGTGAGTTTGTTGACTTTAGGAACTTGTAAAGCTGTAACGAAATTTGATATTGTTTACATAGTGTATGGTAGGCTCAAAAATTATTTAACTTAATTGAAAACGCAAAGGTTAGGATGAGCCCTCAAGTTTGAATGAAATGAGTAAAACTGGAGCCGAAATAATAACCCTCGGTTTTGTGTAGAATTCGAATTAAACGCGAAGCCTGCTTGCGAAATTTTTTTGCTTGCAGGAAAGAGATTGTCCAAAATAAAGCCTAGTAAAAACACCCGCTAGAAGGGATAAATATGTCTTAGTCGACCGGCCGCTAATTGATACCACCGGCACACAACGCTTCCCAAGGCAGTCGGTTCTATGTACCGGAGCGACTCGGGATTTTTCCCGACCAAGGACTTTCATTTCAGTGTGACCCCATTTAATTTGTTTCGTCCCTCCCACAAATTGTCATCCTCCCAGCAGCTCCTTGCAGCAGGAGCAAGGCATCGAATCCAATCCGGGTCCGTCTCCTGACCCCGGTCCTGACAAATGGTTTCGCTGCATCTGCCGGAAAAGAATCTTTTTAGGACGGTCATACTCTGTTCAGTGTGTCCCGTGCAAGGGATGTTTGCATCGGACAGGTTGTTCTGGGCTTGATCCCAAAACCCGACGTCCACGTAACTTCTATAAATCTTTTGTGGCTCCTTGCTGTTCACGCCCAAGGGCGTCCCGTAGTCTACGCCTAAGCGCCCCCCCCCCCCCACTACCTTCCAGCAGCCCCGCTGCTCAGCAAGCCACAACAAGTACCCGCTGCTGCTCGCGCCCCACGGCGCCAACATCTCAAAGAGCTGATACCACTCATAACTACTACCTTCGTAGTAGAGTTGGTAGCAATGCTGAGCATCAGCCCCTGCCCCCGTCTTCTCCCCCCCCCCCCCTCCCCCCTCCCCCTCTTTTCCGGCAGCAATCATGCAGGTCAGGGAAACAGACTCTTAGTCCCTACCTCCGTTTGCACCGTCTGCCAGCACAGAATATATAGGTTTGCGACATCCGCCCAATACAGCTCCTGCCTTGGGTGGTGCCACTTTCCTAGATGTTCTGGTCTCCGCGACGGCAACCCCATCGCGCCATGTTGCCAGTTCACAAACCCAAATCATCCAGGTACCCCAATGCTTACCCAAGGACGCCCAGTCCCAGGGCCACAACAGCATTTGCGTCCTGGCCCTCCACAACCCAGGCGTAGTCACCCGTCACTTACCCCCAGAGTGGCGGCGTCTCCCCTTATGCACTTCAGAATTCTGCAGTTAAACTGTAATGGACTAACTGGGAAGATTACGGAGATAGTCGATTTCATGAAGCGGCACAAAATCCGCATTGCTGCGATTCAAGAGACTAAACTCACAGCAAGATCTGCATTGCAGACCTTCTCTGGGTATAATGTCCTCAGGAAAGACCGCGAGAGCGCAAATGGAGGCGGTCTCGCGTTTATCATACACCACTCTGTGCAATATTATATATTTGATCCTGGCATCGACCGCAGGGACAATGTCTGAGAACATCAAGGCCTATCTGTCCGGTCAGGCGATGCAAACCTAAAAATCATCAGCATCTACATCCCTCCTGCCACCTGTTGCCACAGTGGATACCGCCCTAATATCAGGGCCTTACTCACTGGCAAAAATCGCATTATCTTAGGCGATTTCAATGCCCATCATGATCTATAGCATTCAAACTTGCGGGCGGACAGTAGGGGTGAGATGTTTGCGGATCAAATAGAAGAAACGACGTTCTGCACAATAAACGGAGACGCCCCCACACGTATGGTAGGAAGCTGTCACAGCTCGCCAGATATCTCAATCGTGAGCGCAGAACTCGTAAACTGCGTAAACTGGCAGCCGATGGTAACATTGGCATCCGACCACCTGCCCATACTTATTTCGCTCGAGCGTACCGTCGACTTCATCGTCACTGAAAAACGCACTTTCATAAACTTCAAAAAAGGAAAGTGGGAAGAATATAAATCCTTTACAGACAACCGCTTTGCTGCCCTCCCTATCCCGACTGATGCCCGCCAACGGGAGCGTACCTTCCGTAAGGTCATTGAATCCGCCTCGGCACATTTCATTCCCGCCGGGAGAGTTCCTGAAATCCGGCCCACTTCTCGGCGGAGGCCGCAAACTTAGCGAGAGAACGTGAACTTATAAGACAGCTTGATCCAGGCGACCCCAAAATAAGGGATATAAACCAACGCATCAGATTGCTTGTGGATGAACACAAGCGGGCGAAATGTGAGGAGCACCTAAGAGGTTGTAACCTCTCTACCGGTGTGGGTATACTTTGGTCCACCGTAAAGTCCCTATCGAATCCGACTAAGCACAAAGACAAAGTCTCCATCGCCTTTGGCGACAAAGTGCTGTCGGATGCGAAAAAATGCGCGAGCGCTTTCTGCCGAAAATATATAATGCATCCTACGGTCGACAAAGATAGACGGATAGCCAATAGACACGCACATAAACACAAATTCAGCGCGTCACCAATCACCATCACCGCTAAAGAGGTTGAGGACGCCATCGGTCGTGCTAAACCATCCAAAGCAGTGGGCCCAGACGGCATAGTCATGCCGATGCCTAAAAGCCTAGGGAAAGAGGGTTTCAAATATTTAGCGCATGTCTTCAACCTGTCTCTTTCCACCTTTGTCATAACCGAGAAATGGAAAATGGCCAAGGTGGTCCCGCTACTAAAGCCTGGGAAACCAGCTAACATAGGTGAGTCGTATCGTCCGATATCTCTCCTATCGCCAGTGGCAAAGACGCTTGAAGCCATTTTGCTCCCTTATTTCCAAGCAAATTTGCAGCTAGCCCCTCATCAGCATGGCTTCAGAAAACTCCATAGCACTACCACCGCGCTAAATGCCATTAGCACCCAGATAAATTGCGGTTTAATTCAATATCCGCACCATAGAACAGTACTCGTAGCGCTAGACCTATCAAAAGCTTTTGATACGGGAACCATGGCTCGTTACTGCAAGACCTAGAAGGGTCTACCCTTCCCCCATGTCTTAAAAGGTGGACCGCAAATTATCTGGGTGGTCGGCAGGCATCGGTGCAATTTAGAAACGAAACATCAAAACCAAGAAGAATTAAACAAGGGGTGCCACAGGGTGGTGTCCTGTCCCCACTTTTGTTTAATTTCTACATATCTAAGCTACCTTCACCACCGGAAGGAGTCACAATCGTTTCCTACGCCGATGACTGCACAATAATGGCCACAGGCCCAGGCCCAAAGATCCATGCGCTATGCAATAAAATAAACGGCTATCTCCGTGATTTCTCCAGTTTTATCGCCTCGCGAAACCTGGCATTATCACCGACTAAAACTTCCGCGACCTTATTTACAACATGGACGTCCCAAATGTCGACCATTTTGAACATCCACGTCGATGGCACTACGCTACCGACTGTCCTACACCCCAAAATCTTGGGTGTGACGTTTGATCAGGATCTACATTTTGGTGAGTACGCAGCCGCAATTGTTCCGAGAATTCAGAGCCGTAACAAAATCCTCAAATCCCTCGCTGGCAGTACCTGGGGAAAAGATAAAGAAACGCTCATGACTACATACAAAGCAATTAGCGAGCCGATTACGTACTACGCGTCACCCATATGGCCGCCAAGCCTAAAAATCACCCACTGGAAGAAACTACAGGCCTGCCAAAATACTGCTCTCAGAATCGCCACGGGCTGTCTTCTTTTGTCCCCAGAACACCATCTGCATAATGAGGCGAGAATACTCCCCATCAGGGAGAGAAATGAGATGCTGACCAAACAGTTCCTGTTGAATACCCAGAAACCTGGGCATCCCAACAGACATCTGATTGATGAACCAGCACCGCCTAGTGGCTTAAGGAGCCATCTCCGTAAGCATTTTGAGGAAATACGGCACCTGAGAACCCAGCCGTATGAAGTGAAAAAACACAAGCAGGTCCTTGGTGAACTCCACAAACAGGCGTCGGATCTTTATGCCGGGAATTGCCCGGTGAATCCAGTACTCAAAGGAAAGTATCCAAAACTCGCGGAAGAGGAACGCATACTCCCCAGGGAAACGCGTGTCACTCTTGCTCAACTTCGTTCTGGATACTGTAACAGGTTAAACTCTTACCTATCCAGAATCAACCCCGACATACAAAATGTATGCCCCGCTTGCAATGTGTCCCCACATGACACCAACCATCTCTTCAATTGTAATGTGGAACCAACGCCTCTAACACCTCTTTCCTTATGGTCCACCCCTGTTGAAACAGCAAGTTTCCTTGGACTCCCGTTAGAGGATATTGATGACAATTTGTGATCGGTCGCGGCTATTAGGTGGGGCGAGCATTGCTACAACAACAACAACCACCGACACACAAAGAAGTGGTCTTTACATTGAACTAGACCTATGTACTTAAATATATTTCGGATCACTGATACGAGTTTTAAGTCAAATTTGCAATATATTCTCAAAATCTTAAGATAATTGCAAAAGAGTCATAGTGCAAAATTTTCTGTTATCAAAATGAAATTGAAAATTTTCGAATTAAATAAAGTATATTTGTTTGTATGAATTAAGCGGGGGTTGCCCTTATTGCCTTTGAATGTATGAAAACATTTATTTGGAGCAATTTTTAATTTATAATTTATTTTAAAATTTAGGAAACATTTAAACAACGTGACATCAGGAGAAAAGGCTTTGAAGAGATTTACGATTATAATCGAAACATCTGTCGCCTTGTCCGTCCTGATGTCACGTTGTTTAAATTTTCCCAAATTATTAAATAAAGTATATTTCGTTATTGATATTGGAGACAAATTACAAAATTTTCATACGGCGATGGTTCTTTATCAGCTTGCTTTTCGGGAGCTCGAACATTTACACTTCATACTGGTGTTAAGAAAAATGATGCCTATATATGTATATTATATTATATTTCTTGTGTAGTTCATTGTTCGGAATAGAAATTTGAAGTCCATATTTAAATTCGAACTCGGATTATATAAGGACGAAATACGAAGCGACCTTTACGGGTTTACTTTCAGCTTCGCTTCTGTTAGTAGTTCTGTATTTGTAGAAAAACTTAAAAAGTAGCTTAACGCAAACCGGAAGTGAAGCTCGGCCTAAAAACTCATTGGAGCTTTATCACGCATTGTATTTTTATTTTTAATATCTTCACAAAAAAACATGCAAATCATAAACCAAAATTTTTCTATCTTACAATGTGCTAACATTGAAAATATCAAAATGTCAGTAAATCGCGGAAGTCATAAAACAAACGCTTCAACTTTTTACGTTTCACATTTACTCCATATTTGCTGCCATTGGTGTAATTAAACTAAAATTTACGAGCAATCACTAAAGGACCATACAAAAGCATTCAATATGACCATCAGCACAAGTTAGGACTCAACATCAGAGACAATTCTTGAAACCAGACGTCCAGACGCAAACATACATACATATATCTGAGAAAAGAAATAAAAGAGTCTCAAGACTTAAATCAAGAGTGCGAAACAATTTCACCATTCTACCAAGTATTGCGATTGTGATGTATGTCTTTGTATATTATCCTTTATAGCCATACAAAATTATTTGCATCTTATATGAGGGTTATTCCACTTTTTCGTAAGGCTTTTAGTGGTAAGCAACATTCCTTCTATTATTTGAATAAGTTTGTTTGGCCGTATAAATATTATCACAGAGAACAATAAACTTTCTTGCTCTTAGAAGCATATTTTAACAGTTCAATTTTTTAAACTAAAGGATGCTAAGGAGGTTTAGTACATGTGCAGTCACACATTGACACCCGGGGTTACCATTATCCAATCATCCACAAGTATGTTCGAGGGCGAATAAGCGCTTCTGCACTAAGGCCCCGGTCATGTAGAAATAAATGATAGTAACGAATCTCTGAGAAGCATTAGACTGGTCCCAAAGAAGGCTGGCAAATTTCCGACCTGTATTTGAATCTTATCTCGATACACTAAGTATATGACATTTTTATATCCTTCTAAAATAAATCCGTTTTCCGATTGATAACAGAAGCTCTCACCCTTCCTGCCCTGACGCAGGGAAGATTGATAGAATTTATGACTTGAAAATTTTTCTCATTTGTATGTACAATAGTGCAACAATAAAGTTGCAACTATAACTGTTTACTCTGAAATACAACATCATAATTGAAAAGGCATGCCCAAGCATGCATTCTGTACTGCACATTAAGCTGTCCGTTAAAAAAAAATGTTGCTTTGCCGCACCGAACATAATAAGTTATGATCCAAAAATAAGCTGTGCAAAATTGCAGCCGAATCGAATAAATCTTACAACTGCCGCGTTGCATTTGAAAATTTTTAAACCCATATGCATTTAGGGTGTAACATTTTAAATAAAATAATTGATAAATGTTAATATGTTAATCATTTGCTACGTGAAAAAAACTCAGAGAATTAGATTATGAAGGTAAAAATCGGTAAAGGTGTATTGGGTTTGGGATTTCGCGAAGTTATCGGGTTTTGTAAAACAAGAAAACGTAATTTTCGTAATATACTAAAAAATTTAATTTTCTGTTGTTGTTGTTGTTGTAGCAGTGCTTCGCCCCAGCTAACAGCCGCGACCGATCACAAATTGTCATCAATCTAACGGGAGTCCAAGGAAACTTGTTGTTTCAACAGGGGTGGACCATAAGGAAAGGGGTGTTAGTGGCGTTGGTTCCACATTACAATTAAAGAGATGGTTGGCGTCATGTGGGGACACATTGCAAGCGGGGCATACATTTTGTATGTCGGGGTTGATTCTGGATAGGTAAGAGTTTAACTTGTTACAGTATCCAGAACGAAGTTGAGCAAGTATGACACGCGTTTCCTGGAGAGTATGCGTTCCTCTTCCGCGAGTTTTGGATACTTTTCTTTGAGTACTGGATTCACCGGGCAATTCCCGGCATAAAGGTCCGACGTCTGTTTGTGGAGTTCACCAGGGACTTGCTTGTGTTTTTTCGCTTCATACGGCTGAGTTCTCAGGTGCCGCATTTCCTCAAAATGCTTACGGAGATGACTCCTTAAGCCCCTAGACGGTGATGGCTCAACAATCAGATGGCTGTTGGGATGCTCAGGTTTTTGGGTGTTCAACAGGAAATGTTTGGTCAGCATCTCATTTCTCTCCCTGATGGGGAGTATTCTCGTCTCATAATGCAGATGGTGTTCTGGGGACATAAGAAGACAGCCCGTGGCGATTCTGAGAGCAGTATTTTGGCAGGCCTGTAGCTTCTTCCAGTTGCTAATTTTTAGCTTGGCGACCATATCGGTGACGCGTAGCACGTAATCGGCTGGCTAATTGCTTTGTATGTAGTCATGAGCGTTTCTTTATCTTTTCCCCAAGTACTGCCAGCGAGGGATTTGAGGTTTTTGTTACGGCTCTGAATTCGCGGAACAATTGCGGCTGCGTGCTCACCAAAACGTCACACCCAAGATTTTGGGGTGTAGGACAGTCGGTAGCGAAGTGCCATCGACGTGGATGTTCAAAATGGTCAAAATTTGGGACGTCCATGTTGTAAATAAGGTCGCGGAAGATTTAGTCGGTGATAATGTCAGGTTCAACAAGGCGAAAAAACTAGAGAGATCAGGCAGGTAGCCGTTTATTCTATTGCATAGCTCATCGATCTGTGGGCTTGGGCCTGTGGCCATTATTGTGCAGTCATCGGAGCAGGAAACGATTGTGACTCCTTCCGGTGGTGAAGGTAGCTTAGATATGTAGAAATTAAACAAAAGTGGGGACAGGACACCACCCTGTGGCTCCCCTTGTTTAATTCTTCTTGGTTTTGATGTTTCGTTTCTAAATTGCACCGATGCCTGCCGACCACCCAGATAATTTGCGGTCCACCTTTTAAGACATGGGGGAAGGGTAGACCCTTCCAGGTCTTGCAGTAACGAGCCATGGTTCCCGTATCAAAAGCTTTTGATAGGTCTAGCGCTACGAGTACTTTTCTATGGTGGGGGTTTTGATTTAAACCGCAATTTATCTGGGTGCTAATGGCATTTAGCGTGGTGGTAGTGCTATGGAGTTTTCTGAAGCCATGCAGATGACAGGCAAGCTGCAAATTTGCTTGGAAATAGGGGAGCAAAATGGCTTCAAGCGTCTTTGCTACTGGCGATAGGAGAGATATCGGACGATACGACTCTCCTGGTTTCCCAGGCTTTAGTAGCGGGACCACCTTGGCCATTTTCCAATTTTCGGGTATGACAAATGTGGAAAGAGACAGGTTGAAGACATGCGCTAAATATTTGAAACCCTCTTTCCCTAGGCTTTTAAGCATCGGCATGGCTATGCCATCTGGGCCCACTGCTTTGGATGGTTTAGCACGACCGATGGCGTCCTCATCCTCTTTAGCGGTGATGGTGATTGGTGACGCGCTGAATTTGTGTTTATGTGCGTGTCTATTGGCTATCCGTCTATCTTTGTCGACCGTAGGATGCATTATATATTTTCGGCAGAAAGCGCTCGCGCATTTTTTCGCATCCGACAGCACTTTGTCGCCAAAGGCGATGGAGACTTTGTCTTTGTGCTTAGTCGGATTCGATAGGGACTTTACGGTGGACCAAAGTTTACCCACACCGGTAGAGAGGTTACAACCTCTTAGGTGCTCCTCCCATTTCGGCCGCTTGTGTTCGTCAACAAGCAATCTGATGCGTTGGTTTATATACCTTATTTGGGGATCGCCTGGATCAAGCTGTCTTATAAGGTCACGTTCTCTCGCTAAGTTTGCGGCCTCCGCCGGAAAGTGGGGCCGAATTTCCGGAATTCTCCCGGCGGGAATGAAGCGTGCCGAGGCGGATTCAATGACCTTGCGGAAGGCACGCTCACCTTGGCGGGCATCAGTCGGGATAGGGAGGGCAGCAAAGAGGTTGTCTGATGTAAAAGATTAAAGATTTATATTCGTTCACTTTCCTTTTTTGAAGTTTATGAAAGTGCGTTTTTCTGTGACGATGAAGTCGGCGGTACGCTCGAGCGAAATAAGTATAGGCAGGTGGTCGGATGCCAATGTTACCATCGGCTGCCAGTTGACGCAGTTTACGAGTTCTGCGCTCACGATTGAGATATCTGGAGAACTGTGACAGCTTCCTACAATACGTGTGGGGGCGTCTCCGTTTATTGTGCAGAACGTCGTTTCTTCTATTTGATCCGCCAACATCTCAGCCCTACTGTCCGCCCGCAAATTTGAATGCCATAAATCGTGATGGACATTGAAATCGCCTAAGATAATGCAATTGTTGCCAGTGAGTAATGCGCTGATATTAGGGCGGTATCCACTGGGGCAACTGGTGGCAGGAGGGATATAGATGTTGATGATTTCTATGTTTGCATCGCCTGACCGGACAGATAGGCCTTGACGTTCTAAGACATTGTCCCTGCGGTCGATGCCAGGATCAAATATATAATATTGCACAGAGTGGTGTATGATAAACGCGAGGCCGCCTCCATTTCAACAAATTAAATGGGGTTACACTGAAATGACAATCCTTGGTTTAATTTTCTCGTATGGAACTTTAAAAACGATTTTCACCCCAAAAAAGATCTTCTCCCGCTCTAAAATTCCGCCATATAGTTAATGTTTTTCAATCAGGCAAATAGCTTAGAAGATATTCGCACGTTTATTCGAGAAATAGAGCAGAATTTATATTCTTATAGGGATATGTTACAAAATACAATTTACAGCAAGTAATATTGAAGCTTAATCAATACCGATCATATTTGTTATACTATCAAAAAATCTGTTCAAAAATGGCAAAATTATAGCGCGTTCTGTAAAAAGGTATAGCTACTTTGAGCATATCGATACTATACAAAACTTCAATCGAAAAGTTGATACATAAAACCCATTATAAAATTATAAAACCCACCCCAACATTGGTATCAAATTTCTATGGAGAAAAAGTTGATGTTTTTGAAAAAAATTCCCAATTACATTGTATCGATATCCCAAATGAAGCTATATAACTTTACTTAATTTGCTATAACTTTGCCATTTCTGACTAGATTTAAAAATATTTCATATCAATGTGCAGGGCCGGATTAACAAGCAGGCAGAATAGGTAGTTGCCTGGGGCCCCCCATTTTAGGGGGCCCCCGAAAAATGAAAAGGTTTCTAAAATTTCTGGGAAGCACATTCGGATGCGACGAATGAAGTTTACGATTAATTTGATATCATATTAGAGGCTCTAGAAATCACTGCTAATGATGAATCGGTACTCGTTATGAGGCGAGGTATATTGTGAATAAAATGCAAAAATTCGAATTTGGCTTCATGTTTATTTTATGGAACTCCATTTTGACTGCTATGCGTTCAGTGAGTAAGTCACTGTAAAGTGAAAAAGCAGATTTGCAACCGTTTACTTTTTTGTACAAATCGTTAGAAGAGAGTTTAGTTTAATTCCGTGAAAAGTTCAATGATTTCGAGGAAAAAAAACAATTATTACCTGGTGTTGGTTATACAGAAATCGTAAAACGTACTCGTCGTAGAAAAAACTATCTTCACATTGAAATCAAAAGACATGCGAAATTGTATATGGGAGTTTCAAAGAGATTTGAATTTCTCATCAACTTTTCTCTAAGTGTTGGAGACCTCCTGTAGGAATGAAAACGGCGACCTTGTAACTGATGTCCAGAGAGTGCTTAGATTATGGAGGGAACACTTCTCTGCTCTCCTAAATGGAGGCAGCAATTCACCGCGCAGAGATGAAGAACTCGATCCCGCAAGCGATGATGATGGAATATATGTCCCCCCGCCCGATTATGACGAAGTTAGAATAGCAATAACCAGATTGAAAAACAACAAGGCCGTGGGCGCTGATGGATTGCCTGCGGAGCTATTCAAGTTCGGCAGCGAGGAGTTGGTAAGGCGCATGCAGCAGCTTCTTAGCAAAATATGGGCGGACGAAAGCATGCCCGACGGTTGGAATCTAAGTGTTCTTTGCCCAGTCCACAAGAAGGGGGATACTGCAAAATGCACCAACTATCGTGGAATCAGCCTTCTTAATATCGCATATAAGGTCCTTTCAATTGTATTGTGCGAAAGATTGAAGCCCAACGTGAACCGGCTGATTGGACCTTATCAGTGCGGCTTCAGACCTGGTAAATCTACCATCGACCAGATTTTCACAATGCGCCAAATCTTGGAAAAAAACCCGTGAAAAGAGAATCGACACACATCACCTCTTCGTCGACTTTAAAGCCGCCTTCGACAGCACGAAAAGTAGCTGCCTATATGCCGCTATGTCTGAATTTGGTTTCCCCGCAAAACTTATACGGCTGTGCAAAATGACGCTGAGCAACACCATCAGCTCAGTCAGAATTGGGAAAGACCTCTCCGAGCCGTTCGAAACTAAACGAGGTTTCAGACAGGGTGACCCCCTATCGTGCGATTTCTTTAATTTGATGCTGGAGAAAATTATACTAGCTGCAGAACTTAACCGCACTGGAACAATATACTATTAAAGCGTGCAATTACTGGCATATGCTGAAGACATTGATATAATCGGCCTAAACACCCGCGCTGTTAGTTCTGCTTACTCCAAGCTGGAAAAAGAAGCGGTAAAGATGGGTTTGATGGTGAATGAGGACAAAACGAAGTACCTGCTGTCATCGAGCAAAGAGTCAGCGCATATGCGCCTTGGCAACCACGCTACTGTTGGCAGCCATAATTTCGAAATAGTAAAAGACTTCGTTTATTTGGGAACCAGCATCAACACTAGCAACAACATCAGCACTGAAATCCAGCGAAGAATCAGTCTTGCCAATAAATGCTACTTTGGACTAGGTAGGCAATTGAAAAGTAAAGTCCTCTCTCGGCGAACGAAAATCATACTCTACAAGTCACTTATCGTACCCGTCCTGCTATATGGGGCAGAAGCATGGACCATGACAACAGCAGATGAAGCGGCTTTGGGAGTGTTCGAGAGAAAAGTTCTTCGAAAGATCTATGGACCTCTACGCGTTGGCGATGGCGAGTACCGAAGAAGATTTAAAGATGAGCTGTACGAGCTATACGCAGACATCAACATAGTCCAGCGAATTAAAACGCAGCGGCTGCGCTGGCTAGGCCATGTTATGCGAATGAAAGATGATGCTCCGCGGCCCCCACTCCGTTGGAAGGACCAGGTGGAAAACGATTTAAACTCCCTTGGTGTGACCAATTGGCGCCGGTTGGCGGAGCGAAGGAGCGACTGGCGCGCCTTGTTGGACGGCCATAACCGTTTAGACGGTTAAGCGCCAATTAAGTAAGTAAGTAAGTAAGTAAGTTGGAGACCTCCACGAAGCTATAAATAACTTAGTTCGTTTTTATTCTAGAGATTTGGAAGAATATTTCATTGAAATGAAACAATTCCAAAGTTACGTGAACTCGAGATACACTGATGCACAAAAAACTCATAGTCATTTGTATAGGATTCAAATGGAAATTCAATTAGGCGATGTATTTTCTAACACAGAAATAGCGCGTCGGATATTTTTAAAATTAATGATCATAAATTGTTCTACCGAACGATCCTTCTTGCAATTAAAAATAATCAAAGCTGGTGAAAGAGCTACAAGGGCGACTCGAGATGTTAGGTAAACTTTGCAATGAGTCAGATTTATTGAACAAAATCTATATTTATGATATAATTGCTGAATTTGCCGAAAACAAATGTAGAAAACGACATTTTTAAAATGTAGATAGTAATTTTTTTGATATTATTACATCGTGACAATACAATTTTTATGAAAGATATAAGTTTGTATTTTTAATCGAAAAAAGAAGGGAACGGACCTGAAAAAAGGGCCCCCAAATTGATGGTTGCCTAGGGCCCCGTTGAGGGTTAATGCGGTCCTGTCAATGTGATTTGAAAATAATTGGGCTTCGTTATCTTATAAAATTAGCACCAAATAGTTATTTTCTATTCATGCATTTTGCAAATCATAAAGAGGCGATTATGAGTTGTGCTCTATTTCTAGCATATGTCTAGAAGCACATAGTTCTTAAACTGTTGGATTGTAAAACATTATATGACTGGCTGTTAGGGCGAAAGATGATATTTAATGGAGTGACAATCGTTTTCGCCGTTTCATATAAAAAAAAAAAAAAAGATTTGTTGTGTTGTTCGAAAATTGCATTTTACTGTTTTTCGAATGACCATAGTTTCGCGAAATGTCAGACCCAATAAAATTTTACTCATTCTTACCCTCATAATCTAATCATGTGAGTTTTATTTTTTGTGTCCTAAGAGTTAGCCAATTCGGCTTATTTTTATACCAAAATATATATAACAAACGGCTTACTGCACATATATCAAGCTTGGAGGAGGACCAAACGTTTTGAAGTCGTGGAATGATCGGATGTACCTTTCGGTTAGTTCTATCAATTGCTGGCATAAGATGAGATCAAAAACCATCTACGTACATCCACGCACCACTCCTTTTATCTGTTTGGTCTTTCCACCATACTACTCCTTAACAACCGATAAGTTGCTAAAACATGGTACCGAAAACTCCGAAACAACGACTCTTCGTTTGAGGCCTTTTCGTGGTTATAATGAAAAGCCTGGCCGTTTATTGTTCTTATTTTCTTAGGGCTAATATTTACTGCATAAAGAGGATTGATCGTTTACAAAAACTGCAATATAAACTGAAAGTGCCACTTCATTTGGAATTTTATTCTGATCTGTTCGAATTTTAATTCTAGCTGCTCCTATTTTCAAGAAAACGTATTTTTTGCTTTTTCGTGCATGTATTACTGAGGTGTGCAGTTTAAATACAAGTTTGATAGGGGGCATATATATTATTTACGTTGCGCTTCAAATTTCACATTCGCAATCGCATCTTTATAAATTTTTGTATATATACAGTTACATATAAATACGACGACCTGGTAACCGATGTCCAGACAGTATTTAGATCACTGGGATCCTAAATGAAGATAACGACGAAGTGCCTAAGGAATATGATGAGCCTCATCTCGCAATATACGATGATTGAAAAATGTTACCTGACCCGACTATGACCAAGTAAAAATAGCGATAGCTAGATTAAAAAACAAGGTCGCGGGCGCTGATGGATTGCCAGTGGAGCTACTAAAATATGGTAGGATGAAAGCATGCCCGACAGTTTGAATCTAAATTTTCTTTGCCCAGTTCATAAGAAGTGGGATTCCGCAAACTGCCCCAGCTATCGTCGAAGCCTACTAATATGCAAAATTGGGGGTCACCGTAAATCGGCTGATTGGACCTTATCAGTGCGGCTTCAGACCTGATAAATCGACTAGATTTTCACTATACGCCATATATAGTCCAGGGACTAATAAAGAAAGAGAACGGGGAATGGTCACGTAATAGTGAGGAATCCCTTGAGGCGCTTCTCGATACACATTTCCCATCGGGAGATGGTTTAGAAGAGCCAGCAGACAGCACTCACACTTCGATTACGGAGCGGGTAGTGCCGGGCTTGGTGACCGATACCAAGATCGAGTGGGTAGTGAAGACGTTTTCTAAGTTTAAATCGCCGGGCCCAGATGGTATATTCCCGGCCATGCTACAAGTCTTAAGTAGGGCGGTCGTGGAATGGCTTAAAATAATATTCTATGGGTGCATAAGACTGAATCATGTACCGCACTCTTGGAGAACTGCTCGTATAGCTTTCCTATCAAAGGCAGGAAAGATCGGTCACGTGTATGCCAAAGATTATAGACCCATTAGCTTAACATCATTTCTGCTCAAAACCTTTGAGAAGCTGATTGATGTGTACATAAAGTCCAACGTGGATGAAAAGCTGCTCTCCACAACACAACATGCGTACACCAAAGGCAAGTCGTAGACACCGCATTACATAGGGTGGTAATAAGCGTAGAGAAAGCCCTGGAATATAAGGAATATGCTCTAGGAGTCTTCTTAGATATTGCGGGAGCTTTCAATAATGTTTTTAAATGGGCGATTATGGAGGGTCTTAATTACATTAAAGTACATCCAGCCTTAATCAGATGGATCGGCTGCATGTTAAATTGCAGAAAGATTACATCACAATGGGGATTGTACGAGGCCACGAAATCAGTGGACAGGGGAACGCCGCAGGGAGAGAATGAAAACGGCGACCTTGTAACTGATGTCCAGAGAGTGCTTAGATTATGGAGGGAACACTTCTCTGCTCTCCTAAATGGAGGCAGCAATTCACCGCGCAGAGATGAAGAACTCGATCCCGCAAGCGATGATGATGGAATATATGTCCCCCCGCCCGATTATGACGAAGTTAGAATAGCAATAACCAGATTGAAAAACAACAAGGCCGTGGGCGCTGATGGATTGCCTGCGGAGCTATTCAAGTTCGGCAGCGAGGAGTTGGTAAGGCGCATGCAGCAGCTTCTTAGCAAAATATGGGCGGACGAAAGCATGCCCGACGGTTGGAATCTAAGTGTTCTTTGCCCAGTCCACAAGAAGGGGGATACTGCAAAATGCACCAACTATCGTGGAATCAGCCTTCTTAATATCGCATATAAGGTCCTTTCAATTGTATTGTGCGAAAGATTGAAGCCCAACGTGAACCGGCTGATTGGACCTTATCAGTGCGGCTTCAGACCTGGTAAATCTACCATCGACCAGATTTTCACAATGCGCCAAATCTTGGAAAAAAACCCGTGAAAAGAGAATCGACACACATCACCTCTTCGTCGACTTTAAAGCCGCCTTCGACAGCACGAAAAGTAGCTGCCTATATGCCGCTATGTCTGAATTTGGTTTCCCCGCAAAACTTATACGGCTGTGCAAAATGACGCTGAGCAACACCATCAGCTCAGTCAGAATTGGGAAAGACCTCTCCGAGCCGTTCGAAACTAAACGAGGTTTCAGACAGGGTGACCCCCTATCGTGCGATTTCTTTAATTTGATGCTGGAGAAAATTATACTAGCTGCAGAACTTAACCGCACTGGAACAATATACTATTAAAGCGTGCAATTACTGGCATATGCTGAAGACATTGATATAATCGGCCTAAACACCCGCGCTGTTAGTTCTGCTTACTCCAAGCTGGAAAAAGAAGCGGTAAAGATGGGTTTGATGGTGAATGAGGACAAAACGAAGTACCTGCTGTCATCGAGCAAAGAGTCAGCGCATATGCGCCTTGGCAACCACGCTACTGTTGGCAGCCATAATTTCGAAATAGTAAAAGACTTCGTTTATTTGGGAACCAGCATCAACACTAGCAACAACATCAGCACTGAAATCCAGCGAAGAATCAATCTTGCCAATAAATGCTACTTTGGACTAGGTAGGCAATTGAAAAGTAAAGTCCTCTCTCGGCGAACGAAAATCATACTCTACAAGTCACTTATCGTACCCGTCCTGCTATATGGGGCAGAAGCATGGACCATGACAACAGCAGATGAAGCGGCTTTGGGAGTGTTCGAGAGAAAAGTTCTTCGAAAGATCTATGGACCTCTACGCGTTGGCGATGGCGAGTACCGAAGAAGATTTAAAGATGAGCTGTACGAGCTATACGCAGACATCAACATAGTCCAGCGAATTAAAACGCAGCGGCTGCGCTGGCTAGGCCATGTTATGCGAATGAAAGATGATGCTCCGCGGCCCCCACTCCGTTGGAAGGACCAGGTGGAAAACGATTTAAACTCCCTTGGTGTGACCAATTGGCGCCGGTTGGCGGAGCGAAGGAGCGACTGGCGCGCCTTGTTGGACGGCCATAACCGTTTAGACGGTTAAGCGCCAATTAAGTAAGTAAGTAAGTAAGTAAGTTGGAGACCTCCACGAAGCTATAAATAACTTAGTTCGTTTTTATTCTAGAGATTTGGAAGAATATTTCATTGAAATGAAACAATTCCAAAGTTACGTGAACTCGAGATACACTGATGCACAAAAAACTCATAGTCATTTGTATAGGATTCAAATGGAAATTCAATTAGGCGATGTATTTTCTAACACAGAAATAGCGCGTCGGATATTTTTAAAATTAATGATCATAAATTGTTCTACCGAACGATCCTTCTTGCAATTAAAAATAATCAAAGCTGGTGAAAGAGCTACAAGGGCGACTCGAGATGTTAGGTAAACTTTGCAATGAGTCAGATTTATTGAACAAAATCTATATTTATGATATAATTGCTGAATTTGCCGAAAACAAATGTAGAAAACGACATTTTTAAAATGTAGATAGTAATTTTTTTGATATTATTACATCGTGACAATACAATTTTTATGAAAGATATAAGTTTGTATTTTTAATCGAAAAAAGAAGGGAACGGACCTGAAAAAAGGGCCCCCAAATTGATGGTTGCCTAGGGCCCCGTTGAGGGTTAATGCGGTCCTGTCAATGTGATTTGAAAATAACTGGGCTTCGTTATCTTATAAAATTAGCACCAAATAGTTATTTTCTATTCATGCATTTTGCAAATCATAAAGAGGCGATTATGAGTTGTGCTCTATTTCTAGCATATGTCTAGAAGCACATAGTTCTTAAACTGTTGGATTGTAAAACATTATATGACTGGCTGTTAGGGCGAAAGATGATATTTAATGGAGTGACAATCGTTTTCGCCGTTTCATATAAAAAAAAAAAAAAAGATTTGTTGTGTTGTTCGAAAATTGCATTTTACTGTTTTTCGAATGACCATAGTTTCGCGAAATGTCAGACCCAATAAAATTTTACTCATTCTTACCCTCATAATCTAATCATGTGAGTTTTATTTTTTGTGTCCTAAGAGTTAGCCAATTCGGCTTATTTTTATACCAAAATATATATAACAAACGGCTTACTGCACATATATCAAGCTTGGAGGAGGACCAAACGTTTTGAAGTCGTGGAATGATCGGATGTACCTTTCGGTTAGTTCTATCAATTGCTGGCATAAGATGAGATCAAAAACCATCTACGTACATCCACGCACCACTCCTTTTATCTGTTTGGTCTTTCCACCATACTACTCCTTAACAACCGATAAGTTGCTAAAACATGGTACCGAAAACTCCGAAACAACGACTCTTCGTTTGAGGCCTTTTCGTGGTTATAATGAAAAGCCTGGCCGTTTATTGTTCTTATTTTCTTAGGGCTAATATTTACTGCATAAAGAGGATTGATCGTTTACAAAAACTGCAATATAAACTGAAAGTGCCACTTCATTTGGAATTTTATTCTGATCTGTTCGAATTTTAATTCTAGCTGCTCCTATTTTCAAGAAAACGTATTTTTTGCTTTTTCGTGCATGTATTACTGAGGTGTGCAGTTTAAATACAAGTTTGATAGGGGGCATATATATTATTTACGTTGCGCTTCAAATTTCACATTCGCAATCGCATCTTTATAAATTTTTGTATATATACAGTTACATATAAATACGACGACCTGGTAACCGATGTCCAGACAGTATTTAGATCACTGGGATCCTAAATGAAGATAACGACGAAGTGCCTAAGGAATATGATGAGCCTCATCTCGCAATATACGATGATTGAAAAATGTTACCTGACCCGACTATGACCAAGTAAAAATAGCGATAGCTAGATTAAAAAACAAGGTCGCGGGCGCTGATGGATTGCCAGTGGAGCTACTAAAATATGGTAGGATGAAAGCATGCCCGACAGTTTGAATCTAAATTTTCTTTGCCCAGTTCATAAGAAGTGGGATTCCGCAAACTGCCCCAGCTATCGTCGAAGCCTACTAATATGCAAAATTGGGGGTCACCGTAAATCGGCTGATTGGACCTTATCAGTGCGGCTTCAGACCTGATAAATCGACTAGATTTTCACTATACGCCATATATAGTCCAGGGACTAATAAAGAAAGAGAACGGGGAATGGTCACGTAATAGTGAGGAATCCCTTGAGGCGCTTCTCGATACACATTTCCCATCGGGAGATGGTTTAGAAGAGCCAGCAGACAGCACTCACACTTCGATTACGGAGCGGGTAGTGCCGGGCTTGGTGACCGATACCAAGATCGAGTGGGTAGTGAAGACGTTTTCTAAGTTTAAATCGCCGGGCCCAGATGGTATATTCCCGGCCATGCTACAAGTCTTAAGTAGGGCGGTCGTGGAATGGCTTAAAATAATATTCTATGGGTGCATAAGACTGAATCATGTACCGCACTCTTGGAGAACTGCTCGTATAGCTTTCCTATCAAAGGCAGGAAAGATCGGTCACGTGTATGCCAAAGATTATAGACCCATTAGCTTAACATCATTTCTGCTCAAAACCTTTGAGAAGCTGATTGATGTGTACATAAAGTCCAACGTGGATGAAAAGCTGCTCTCCACAACACAACATGCGTACACCAAAGGCAAGTCGTAGACACCGCATTACATAGGGTGGTAATAAGCGTAGAGAAAGCCCTGGAATATAAGGAATATGCTCTAGGAGTCTTCTTAGATATTGCGGGAGCTTTCAATAATGTTTTTAAATGGGCGATTATGGAGGGTCTTAATTACATTAAAGTACATCCAGCCTTAATCAGATGGATCGGCTGCATGTTAAATTGCAGAAAGATTACATCACAATGGGGATTGTACGAGGCCACGAAATCAGTGGACAGGGGAACGCCGCAGGGAGAGGTGCTATCACCTCTGCTGTGGATGCTGGTCATCAACCAACTGCTCAGGCGATTAGATGAGGGACCCGTAAAACTTACGGCTTACGTTGCAATAGTCATAAGTGGAAAGTACCTTCCAAAAATTAGCTCCTTGATGGATCGGGCGCTTCGGAATATTCATACCTGGGCATCAAATGTCGGTACCAAATTGGATCAGCCCTAAGTTAGGAGGGGTGACCCTACAGGAGAAATCTTGCACAAAGTATCTAGGAATTATCCTACACAGTAAGCTGTCATGGAAGCTCAACGTGGAGGAGAGGGTGAAGAAGGCTTCAGTGGCACTTTATGCATGTAAAAGGATGCTGGGGTGTACGTGGGGCTTATCGCCCTTTCTTTCTCATTGGGTTTCTACAGCGATTGTAAGCCCTATCCTATACTATGGAGTTCTTGTTTGGTGGAAAGTCACACAAAAAGCAACCTAGCACAAAAAATTAGAGGGAGTATGCAGACTATCAATGCTTAGCATTACGGGAGCTCTGAAAACAACCCCGACAGCTACACTGTATGCCGTTCTGCACATTCCATCTGTGGACCTGGTAGCAAAGAACAAAGCGTTAACAACTGCAACCAGGCTCGGTACTTCGGGGCAGCTTGAACGTCAATCATACGGCCATAATAGTATAGCGTCATCAATCACAAGACGAACAGACTACTTGATTCCCTATCTTCGCTTCGAGGGGGATCTTAAGGCCACAATAAAGGTGGACGGTTGGCGCAAGGGTTCTCAAAAGGCGGACGAGGCGATACATGTGTACACAGATGGTTCCAAAGTAGTGGAAGGAATAGGGTCTGCGGTATACTGTGCTGATCCGGAAATAAACAAATCCTACAAGCTGCCGGATTACTGTAGCGTTTTTCAAACGGAAATAGTAGCCGTAACCAAAGCAGTAGAAACCCTGGAAGAAAATAGCCCAAGATGCAATCGTGTTAACTTTTATATTGACAATCAAGCAGCAATTAAGGCAATAGTCTCGCATAATACAGCATCTAAATGCGTGTTAGAGTGTAAGCACTCCCTGGAGAGAATCGGTACAGGGAGAAGCATATATATATATTGGGTCCCAGGGCATATGGGAATAGATGGGAATGAAAAAGCGGATGAATTAGCTAAAAAGGACGTATACCTTGAAGCTTGCTCCGTAGACGTCCCAATTAGACTAGGCGAAACTAAGCGACGGCCAGAGGTGCGCATGATCGACCAAGCAGCAAAGGCGTGGGTTCAAGCGCGTGGCTGTAAAGTATCGAAGATTATGTGCAGGTCTTACAACCTTAGAATAACAAAGTTACTTCTATCATTAAAAAAAAGGACTATAGACTTATGACGGGTATTCTGACTGGACACTGCCTTGTGGCGTCACATGCCTTTAAATTAGGCTTGGTCAGTGATAGCAGATGTAGGAAGTGCGGGCTGGAGGAAGAAACGATCGAGCACGTTCTGTGCTCTTGCCCTGCGTATGCCAGGCTAAAACTCCAGCTATTAGTAGTGATACAGCTGTCAGATCTAGAAGCAACAAGTGGCTTAAATCCTAGGAAGCTTCTAGTATTTGCCAAAAGGACGGAGTTATTTCATAACATAGGTCCTGGTTTTTATAGGGGTTTTCAGTTTGGTCTTTAAAACAAACTTCTGGTAACACTACGGACTTATTCAGTCTATGTGAGGTCCTCATGGAGCGGTCAGTTCAACCTAACTTAACCATCACTATACGCCCAATCTTGGAAAACCCACAAAAAACAATTGGAATTTATCATCTCTTCGCCGATTTAAAATCTGCCTCCGACAGCATGAAAAGGAGCTGCCTTTACGCAGCGATTTCAGAGTTTGGTTTCTTCCCATAACTTATACGGCTATGAAAAATAACGTTGAGCAACATCATCATCTCAATCAGTATTGTAAATTTCTTCCTCGAGTTGTTTAAATCTAAACGAATTTTCAGACAGGGTGACCCCCTATCGTGTGACTTCTTTAATTTTATGCTGGAGAAAGTAATACTAGCTGCAGAACTTAACCGCTCTGGAACAATATTTTATAACAGCGTTTAATTACTAACGTACGCTGGTGACACTGACATATTCACACGCGCCATAAGTTCTGCTTACTCCAAACTCTAAAGAAAAGCATTAGAGATGGTCTTGATGGCTACCTACAATTCTTGATTAATTACACAGTGCTACAAAAAACAAAAAATTCAAAACACTTTTCAAGTGACCTATTAGACGTTGTAGGCCTTGACGAGTACATAATGTGTTTCAAAATTGTCTAACGGCCCCAAAATTTTCAAGTTAATGTCAAAAAACCGTTTTTCGTCTACTACGCGCACTCTAACAATCATAACGTCCTCATGTGGTAACTGATTTTCGATTGCTTTACGGTTTTGGAAAGAATAAGGTTTTAAGCTGATATATATTTGTTTATAATTTATATAAAAAAATGTAACAATTTCCAAAAGTTATCTAAATTTACCCTTTCTTCCCGTTTTCACAGTTTGTCGTCTTTTTATGTAACATTCCATAAAAAAATTACTTTTTTACATTCATTCTCAAAGAACCATTTATCCCGAGTAAGAAAAGTCATAGTTTATCAAAATCGGTTTATAAATGTTTAAGTTACGACGCTTATCAGAAATCGGTTAAAACATGACGCTAAGGCTACTATATGTTTTTAGCAGAGCTTACGATTTCTTCTCCAACACAAGCAAGATTTCCGAGACCCGAGAAATCGAGAAGTCGACTTCTCGCGAGATTTTCGTGTCTCGAACTACTCGTAAATCTCGCGAGCTTCTCGACATTCTTACTTAATCGCTGTATGGGCAGTATTTATACACTTGGCTTTTTTTACTTGTGACTTTTTTGTTGATTATCTTGCTTCAATGACATTTAACTCAAAACATATTTATTATACATATAATTTTGTTCGCAATATTTTATTTTTCAAGGAGGCATCAAGAACATGGCTTCTCGCGAGATTCTCGCATCTCGAATCACTCGTAATACTCGCGATCTTCACGACTTTCAATTCAGTCGCTGCATTGGCAATATTCTATACATTTCGGGGTTTTTTACTTGTAGTTTCGCGGACATTTTGGCTTGTGCTTCAGAAGAAATCATAAGCTCTATATAAAACAGGCAATGAATCGATTGAATTGAATGTCGAGAAGCTCGCGAGCCTTACGAGTAATTCGAGATTCGATAATCTCGCGAGCCTTACGAGAAATTCGAGAATCTCGCAAGCCTTACGAGTAATTCGAGATTCGAAAATCTCGCGAGGAGGCGAGACTCGCGAGAAATCTCTTATCGAACATGTTCGAGAAATCGTAAGCTCTAGTTTTTAGGATATGGCTGTTTTATTATATTCCTTGTTGATCATAACTGCTTCCACCATTTTTGGTGGCTTAAATGCGTATATGTATGTGTAAACCATTTGAAACTCAACTATGTCGTCAAAAGCCGGATACTGCTTAAATGCATATAGTAACAAACAAGCACACAAACATTCATAAATAACATCATAATATTTGGCTAAGACTGTAAGCACAAATAACTTCTTTCGACATTCGAAAGTGCTTTTTCGAGTATATGACAAATATTTGTGGTGTTCTACTGCTACTTGCAATATTTTCACTTCAATGTATTAGCCGTTATTATGTCGTTATTCACTTGCCGCTTGTAACTGTTCAGCAATAAAAGCAACGCCGACAGATAAGTATGACTCATTCACAGCTAAATTGGTGGCGATGACCGCCAAAATGACAACTTACACCCTACAAAAACAATGAAATTGTTATTTTAATGGTCGCCCAGCTAATGGTGTTGGTGTCATAACATTCATCATTGCCCGTCGTAATTTTTCGTACGCTCTATGGTTTGAATTGCAAAGAGAATATCCAGAATTTCTCTCTGCCGGTGGTTAGTAGTTGCAACTTTGCAATAAAATAATTTGAATGTGTTGGGTTGTTATAATCGTTGTATGAATTCAAGGATAATAAGCAAATATTTAATGCATTTTCAAGATTTCAGCAATATGTGTATGTATATACTTCTACTTATTAGAAGGCAAGATAGAATCGTTAACGGGATACTAAGGAGACCGATTGACGAGTCCAGCCCCCAGCGGGTTAGGGGCCTTAGAATATACCCGCGGCAGGTATACCTGTCGTATGAGGCAACTAAAATACCAATAGTCAACCTCACCTACCAGGGGCGAATCCTGTTCTTTTATCAGCCGAGGCTCTGGCGACCACAAGTTCTTCATGGATCTAAGGGGTGGGATGGTGGTATGGCCTCGTTCCCGAGATGGTCGGGCTAGTACTTAATGGTGCTTGTTATCGGAACGTACCGGATCTATTTTCGGCAAAGGACCATCAACACCTGTAACACTACCCAAAACCTTCGGGGAGTGTCTTTATCGGTAATAAAACAACTACAACAATAACAACGAAACCAATACCCAAATTATCTCGGGTAGCGCATACTTAAAGTTATATACATATATATTACCACGCCTCGACAAATCGCTAATTTATAAAAGAACTGTGAATTCGGCGTGATATCGAACAATAGGCTTAATTGCGCTTTGACCATGTCCTTCCGTCAGTTAAGACAATAAATTGACTAGAAATTGATATATCCTTACGGGCTTTGGAATTCTTGCTTATCTAGACAAAGAAAAGATTGGTGTGCGAAGTCAAGCGAAGCAGCCCCCACTTTTTTGATATCGAAATATAGAAAAATGTAATCATAAATAACCAAAGACTGATAAATCGATGAAGCTTGATAAGAACTGTTCACATTTAGTAGAAGAAAATTTAAATCTTTCCGAGCCATAAATCAAAGGCACTTAGTTCCACTGCAATTTAATGGTGGTGCAAGAATAATGGTTCTAAGAAAAGTCCGTTAACCACAGTGCCAACTTTTAAAAGCAGGTGCTTAAAGTTTTAACCATCAGAAAGTTTGCCATGTATTTACGTAACTACATCACCATTATAGATATGCTAGTGTAAAGTACTAAAATTAAAAAAAAAATTGTAACTTGTCCTGTAGTGGAATTCACTAACATTTTTAACCACATTTGCCATCGGTTTATTTGCGAATCTCTTACTATAACGATTTCGTTATTCAGTAACTATTTTGTATCGATATTTTTTTATCGATGATCAGCTGTGTTGTTAAATAAACGGCAAGTAAATTGGCTGCGTTAAAAATCACGAAATTAATATTTCTGGCCATTTTAATTAAAAAAGAAAATCGGAACTTTAATTAAATACTTTCAAACACGAAAAGCTGCTTGGCATTTGAGTACTTGGCGGACATTTTATCACAAGATGAAGAATTACTACATAAGTCCATCGCCAGTGGACAGACACCTTCTTAGAGAAATAGTTAACCCATTCCACTTGAATGCAACGGAGTTTCGAAAGCTGTACCGACTAACCCCAGACTTGGATCATGATATTATTTCTCAACTTGATGGTAAACTAAGAATAAATGCGATATCAACCGAGAAAAACAAAAAAGAAATTAATACCGATTTTACTTACCTTGTGTTAAAATATGTAAAAACTTGCACAATAATGACTTTTAAAAGCAGTTATTATACGGAATTTATTTATTATTGGCATTCCTTTTGTGCTTTTCGCATTTTTTAGGTTTCGTTAAGCTGTGCTGCCACCTTTCACTATTAAAACGAAATTTAAATGTCATTTATTTCGATTCGTTAAAACTGAGTTAGTGAATAGTACAATCGATAAGGCAAGCGACAAAATCGTTAATTAAAATTTGGGCAAATCGCATCGTTCGTTATAAGTTGGTGAATTCCACTACTAGTCCGCTGCTTCCTGTTAAGCTCGTAACACATTTTTTAACACTCTAACGAATTTAAAGAATTCTCGAATATTCTTAGCCTTTTGGTATCGGTTCGAGTCACTGAACTCTTAAACTACTGCTTACTAATGTCAACCTGTTGTTTGTTCACCACCACAAAGTATCTAGAATTTGACAAAATTCAAAGGAATTCACTTACAAGGTGTTAAAATCAAACTGATCAATCATTCCTCACATTGTGCTGCTTAAATATGACTTAGTTGCTGGTAAATGTTTCTTCCAGGGTCTATAACAGCCTTTCCGAATAGTTTCTTACTTAATACTTATCTTCAATGTCTAATACTCTATTTTACATGTGTGCGAGTGTTTAAGCCGGTTGCGCTTGTTGATGTAGTATGCTTATATACATACATTCAATATAGATGAACGTGTAGTTCATATTACTTAAGGCCGCGGTACAAAGTCATTTTCCATATAGATGCGTTTATTTATTTATTTATTTATTTATCAGTCTACAAATTAAACAATTATACAGACCAAATATACCGACACTTAAATCTCAGATGTAATACACGATATAAACAACATAAGCAGTCATCAATTTTAAAGTAATATTTAAACAGTATTGAATTAAACGCTTGACAATTTCAATTAAAAACTTAGAAGTAAGCAAAAGATAAAATGTTGAAAATGTGTTAAAATGTACTCATGAAGGAGCTAGTAAATAATAATTTATGAAATTGACAATAAAGGAAATTAATAGTAGATAAAATATATACAGAATAGAATTTATACAGAGTAAATTTGATTGCATACATAAAAAAATAATGATCACAACGCAATTTTGCAAACAAGTTTCAAGTAACTGGTACTTCAAATTTGAAACAGAGGGTTGAACAGTATATCACGGTTTAGCGTTCTTTGCTTCATTTCGAATTACAAATTTAATGTAGTTAAAAGGTATTTTTTAATACCAAGAAACGAGTCGCAGACGTCTAAATTTTTACGATGTTTATTAAAATCACGACATAAGCAGTGAAGTGGTTCGTGCATTTCATAATTCGACCTGCATGTAGCTACAAAAATTGATTGAAAATGTCTAGATGGCCTAATAAGAACGTTAAACTTAATTTCACCAAGCAAACCAAGCAAAAATGGACTATTTATTGACCCTCTTATTAATTTAACAATAAATAAGACACCCAGCATCTCCCTGCGGCTCTGCAATGTAGGTAGCTGTATTAGTTTTAACCGGCTGCAATAGGGGGGAAGATTTTTAGAAGGATCCCATGGTAAGTGTTTTAAAGCGAAAAGCAAAAATTGTTTCTGGACCGATTCCAGCTTGTCAGAATGAACCTGATAACGCGGATTCCAAATTATTGAAGCATATTCCAAAGTAGGTCTGACCAATGTGGTAAAAAGAGTTTTTGTAACGTATGGGTCATTAAATTCTTTAGACCAACGTTTAACGAAAGCCAAAGTACCTTTCGCGCTATTCACGCAAGATTCAATATGAAGTTTAAAATCGAGTTTTGGGTCCATTGTAACGCCTAAATCAATAAAATTAGTAACTTGCTTGATTACATAGTCGCCAATAACATAATCATGGGATTGGAAGGACTTCCTTGTAAAACACATGAACTTACATTTAGGTAGGTTTAGTGACATGGCGTTTACATTACACCAGTCACCAAGACTATTCAGATCAGCCTGAAGACATGCCTTATCCACGGGTGAGCGGATAGGCATTACAAGTTTGACATCATCAGCGTACATCAACGGCTTACAGCTCTTCAAAACACTAGGAAGGTCATTAATGAACAACAGGAACAAAACCGGACCAAGATGGCTGCCTTGGGGAACACCAGAAGTTACGTTTATGAACCGAGACCAACAATTATTAAATATAACTGTTTGTTTTCTTTCCCTCACATAAGAAGAAACCCAAGATAGAAGCAAAGGAGGAAATCCTAACCGATAAAGTTTGAATAAAAGTATAGAATGAGAAACTTTATCAAATGCCTTACTAAAATCAGTAAAAATAACATCAACTTCACAATTAGTCTTAAAACTTTTGGATACAAAGGTTGTAAACTCGAGCAGGTTGGACACCGTTGATTTACCCTTGCAAAAGCCGTGTTGTGAAAAGTCAATTAATGAAGATACTCTAAAAGCAATCTGTTTTGTGATAATCAATTCAAATAGCTTAGGAATAGTGTTGAGTTTGGCTAGTCCTCTATAATTTATAACCCACGTTCTGCTTCCATTTTTATGCAGTGGTATAATGAATGATTCTTTCCACTTCTTGGGGAATACCCCTTGCTTCAGGGACGCATTAAACAAACAGGTTAGAGGTCGATATAAGTATCGAGCACAAAATTTCAGCACTACCGACGGAATATGATCCGGACCACTAGAGTAAGAAATTTTTAGATTTTCCAGATGAGTTAAAACATCATCAGTACATATATATGGGACTGCCTGGGAATCCAGAGGAGACAATCTGAAAGGATAATTCGATGGCGGGTAATTATAGGTGTTTGAATAATTAGATTCGAAGAAATCCGCAAACATGTTAGCAATTTCGAAGCTATCGTTGGAAATCTGATCATTTAGCTTCATTGTAGAAGGAAACCCTTTTATCTTCCTTTTTGAATTAACGAAGCTGTAAAGCGACTTAGGATTGACAAAAATTTGGCATTTAATCCTACTGATATATTTCTTGTAACAAATTCTGTTCAATGTGTTATATTTGTGACGTAAAATTGAGTAGGCCGCATAGTCAGTCATTGATCCAGAAAGTTTGTAACGTTTGAATGAACGCGTCTTATGGTTTTTCAGGCGTTTCAATTCTTTAGTGCTCCAAGCCGATGATGATAGAGCAGTGGTTTCTGACGTAGGTATGCATTTTTTAAATATTCCGTATAATACATTATTAAAATGGGATATACTGTCATCAATATCCCCATCGTACTCAGGCCAATTTATTCTCAATACTTTGAGTATTACTTTAGACCAATTGGCTTTTCTAAACAGAAATCGGTGAGGGGTCTTTCGCACTACGTTGGAGGAACGCTCAGAAAAATTGTAAGATTCCATAAACATCGCGAGAGCAGGATGATACACATCTTCAGGTAGGGCAAGGGGGTCACATCGATTTACAAAACAATTTGAATCGTCTGAGAAAATTAAATCCAAGCATTTACCGAATTTATTCTGAATGTTGTTAACTTGAAAAAGTCCAACATCTGCAAACTCGTTTAGGAAATCATAGTCGATAGCACGAGAAGAAGTAGGGACTAGCTTCCCATCGATAAGACTCCACGACACACATGGCAGATTAAAATCGCCAAGTACAGTGACAGAATCACAGGCCCTGGCAGTACTGCACACAGATTTCACTATTGAGGAATGATTCAAATATAAGGAAATGTCAGATTGTGGGGGAACGTAGTTGGCTATAAAATATTTGTAGGTTGAGGAAAGTTTCACTCTTACACAAAGAAGCTCAACATCCTCAAAGTCAGGAAAATGTAGTTCCTCCGCGGAAAACCTAGTGTGAACAGCAATTAACACACCTCCACCAGCTCTGGCCAGTCGGTCTTTTCTAAACACTTGAAACGAACTCGATAAAACTTCAGCATTAAAAACTGTTGGTTTTAGCCAAGTCTCAGTAAAAACGAGTACATCATAAGGACTCTCATGACTCCGTAGAAAAATTTCCGTTAGTTTGGTATTCAACCCCCTAACGTTCTGGTAAAGTATACTAAATGAGATATTATATACGTTTGATAAGACATAATTTAAGTTTGTACCACTTCTGGAGTGTTGTCTGGCAAGTTTTTTGATGCATTCAAAGTAGCGCGGTCACGGTTCGACTTTCTAGTAAACAAATGCACCACAGAGTGCTTCGGCCAGAAAGTAGAATCGAGTACCCTATCAAAAAATGTGTCAGGAACTAAGATTCTGAAAGAAGAGATCACACAAGCTTATGCATTCCAATAACATCGCCATAATCAACCAAGATGTTGCGTTTGTAAATATGAAGGAACTTCAAACTTGAAGTTTATTACGCCCTGCCCACTCACATACAAAATTTCGCGAAGCACTGTTGTAAACATTCTCCCTATACAACAAAAATATTTGCTAGCATATTTTGTGTAGTATATATTCGATTGCTATATTGCAGTTTTTAATTTTGAAAATGTTAAAAATTTACCAACCAGTGGGAAAAATAATTTCACTTGCAAAGTGTGCCAACACCCTTAGCCAAAGCAAATGTCAAATTCTTCTTCTTATGATTTGCTTGGAACAAACTTGGGGAGTTGGCTCCTTTTCAATATCAGATGGCGCCAGTGTCGCTCATTCTACCATTCTCCATAAAAATACGTGCAATCTACTCGTAAGGCATAAGCATGTGTTGAACTCATCTATATGAAAAACTGCTTATGTGCCGAGCTTCCTTATATTTGCCACATTACTAAAGTTGAAGAAATGAGAGCAATTTTAATGAGATTTGGTAAGAGCATTCTTTGTTTCTCGGCAGTAACAGAAAAGTAAACAGATGAAACAGGAAACACATCCATTCATGTAAACAGCTGCTAAAAGCACAGACGAAATTACGCACATATGTATACAGTAAGAAAGAGCGCAGATAACATTTCACATAAAGAGCGCCTATGACATAAACCGAAAATATAAATGTATATAGTCAAATACAATATGAGATAAAAATGAGAAGTAAATAAGCAACTATTCGAGAAGGCTGTTACATTTCATTAAATTGTGAAGATCTACTACTAAAGTAGGACTGTCAATGAAGAGTATTTTATGTAGAGAACATTTGAGTGTATTTACTCGATTGTTAAGTTATTCGAACGTTAGTAGAAGGCACAGAATAATCGAGTACTCTTAAGAATTTCTACAATATTTTGGCTTTTATATATTTTAACTTTCGTGACATTTTTCTTTAGATCTCAATATTTATGTGAGAGCACGTAGCTGGGTATACATATATACATAAGGCCTGCGTCACGCTCTATTATACACGCAAGCAAGCGATTCGTCACGCGGGTGGGTTGGGTTGTAGGGAAGCAGCAAAATATATCAAATATAGGAAACTCTTCAAGTATATTATAGCAATGTATTAAACTAATAATTGAAGTTTTGTCCTTCTACCTTTCAAAATTTGCATAACTACTTCAATGCTCTAGAAATTAGCCGGACAATTCAACTATTTAAATTGACAAATTTTTAATTTCCTTTTGCAGAAAATAAAATTTTTGCGTTTAATAAGTTACAGTTATACAAAAATTGTTGTGGGTGCATGCACGGGCGTAACAAGTCTAAGCAGCAAAGTGTTTCGAAAAAAAAATGTATGTATATTAATTAATTATTGCAGCGTCTAACAGCTTTTTATTGCACGGTTTACGGCAAAATCACTTAGGAAGCTCATCGTTACATAGTACTGATGATGTCCCGATCAAGGTTGTGTGAGAGTATCGCGGACCTCCCTGAAAAGATTGCATTCTTCCACTACTAAAGGTATAATTGAACACCCATAACAACGTTCCCTGCAGAGTTGAAGCCTTCGCTGTAACTACTCATGCCGCATTGTATCATTAGTGTTCTGGAGTAATAAGACAGATTCCGTGGAATTTTTCGATCATTTTTCTAGTGCTTTCATACAATATATCGTCTATAGATGCAGGAATGTCCCTTTATCCTTTTTTAGGATATCAATAAAGTGGCTGAATGATTTTGTTGCGACTCCGTTTTTGATGTTCTGCACTTTTACGAATGAGAGCAGTGTTGTTGTTGTTGTAGCGATAAGGGCACTCCTAGAAGGCCTTGGCAAGTGTTATCGATGTTGATGGTCCTTTTCCGGATGCAGATCGGGTACATTCCTGTACCAAGCCCGACCATCTCGGGAATGATTTGTTATGACCACATGCAACCTTCTAAGCCATATCGCCCTAGATCCATGAGGAGTTCGGGCCACTGTTAATGAAAGAGGATTCGCTACGGATAGGTGAGGTTGAAAATTGGGTTTGGAGAAGATAGATATTGCGCTGGCAACCTGAAAAGGTTGCGCTACACAACTTCTTGAATCTATTTGGTATTTTAGTCGCCTCTTACGATAGGCATACCTATCGCGGGTATATTCTAACCCGCTAACCCACTGGGGAATGAGAGCAGTACTTCATCTTTTGTTCGTCATACCCACTGCTTGGCCTCTTTCTTCTTTCCAGATAAGGCAGAATTTCCTGCGGGACTCTAAAGACCAATATCATCAGAATTGTGGATATTTGCCAAACATGAGGATGTGTGTACTCGATTCTGCTATGTTTTTAAAATTAATGAGATTTTATGAGGAGCTTTTCTCGAGGCTCGTTTTTTAGTCACTCGATTGCAACGATTAAGGATTATTCCTATTCGCCATAAACGGGGTACAACTTCATTTGCTGTACACATTACAAGAAGCACTGGGACCCCATAAAATTGCTTATATAAACATATATAGATGTATAAGCAATAAACTATGTTATCATATTTTGATCTTTTAATTTAACAGCATCTGTGTCTAGTCCCGTTTGTAAATTTTTTTGACACAAACTCATCAATCTAATGGCAACGCCTTTAGTTCGAAATTTTGTAACCAGAGAAAAGAGAAGCACGAATATGAGCAAAGTGCAGTGACACAGATGATTGATTGTTAAACAATCTGTCGACATGCAACATTATGACAAGTTGCAGTGTATGAAATTATAATATTTCAATTTAAAAGGCATGCACACTGTACTCCTTTCGTCGTCCTCCACTTAATATCTGGACATGTGAAAAACATATTTATGTAGGTAGGCAAAGCCACTGAGTTTTCATGCACTTCAGCATGGATCAGCAGGAAAAAGGGAGGCAAACAAATTAAAAACGGCAGACATAGGCTGTGTATTCATTTATACAACACATACACGCACAAAATGTATTGATTTATTTACATACAAAAGTAAAAAAAAAAAACCATCACAAAATATTCGTATCACCACTTTGTGCCCTCGGGCCCGTTTTACAAAAGTACACAACTTTTGAATTTCTTTTCCAAAAATGTTTCTTATTAGGGAAGTTTTCTTCTATTACAAGACTTGTACGTTTTGTGAAACGGCCTCCTGGTGAAAAGTTTCCCATAACATGTAGAATATCCGTGTTGTAGAGATGATTGGTTTTACAGTTAAGAAAATAATATAAGAGCACAATTTGTTCCTGAAATTTAGGGGTTTGTGTAATAAAACATTCACGGCGACCACTATGATGTGGTGGCCGAGCTTCTCGTTCAATTTGCGTTGTACTCCTTTTTGATTTTTCCTACAAATTGACTGGGCAGAACCTACATGTTTTATGCCGATTTCCAATCGCAACTGCAAGGCAGATGTATTTTCAATGCGAAGCTTTTCATTGCAGAAATACACTCGGAGTATTGCCAAGCTTTGTTTCCACTTAGACCAATTTCTTTCTTATTGAAAAACTTTGTTTCTTAACTTTTTATATTGCATTGCCCCAGACTTGAATCGAGGATCTTCGGTGTGGTAGGCTCCACCACATCACAGTTGAAACAAGTAAGGAAGGCTAAGTTCGGGTGTAACCGAACATTACATACTCAGTTGAGAGCTATGGAGACAAAATAAGGAAAATCACCATGTAGGAAAATGAACCTAGGGTAACCCTGGAATGTGGTTGTATGACATGTGTATCAAATGGAAGGTATTAAAGAGTATTTTAAGAGAGAGTAGAACATAGTTCTATGGATGGACGCCATTTAGGAATATCGCCATAAAGGTGGACCAGGGCTGACTCTAGAATTTGTTTGTACGATATGGGTATCAAATGAAAGGTGTTACTGAGCATTTTAAGAGGGAGCTGGCCTTAGGTCTATCGGTGGACGCCTTTTCGAGATATCACCCTTAAGGTGGGCCAGGGGTGACTCTAGAATGTGTTTGTACGATATGGGTATCAAATGAAAGGTGGTAATGAGTATTTTAAAAGGGAATGGGCTTTAGTTCTATAGGTGAACGCCTTTTCGAGAAATCGCCATAAAGGTGGACCAGGGGTGACTCTAGAATATGTTTGTACGATATGGGTATCAAATGAAAGGTGCTAATGAGTATTTTCAAAGGGAGTGATCCTTAGTTCCATAGGTGGACGCCGTTTCGAGATATCGCCATAAAGGTGGACCAGGGGTGACTCCAGAATGTGTTTGTACGATATGGGAATCAAATGAAAGGTGTTACTGAGCATTTTAAGAGGGAGTGGGCATTAGGTCTATAGGTGGACGCCTTTTCGAGATGTCGCCATAAGGGTGGGCCAGGGGTGACTCTAGAATGTTTGTACGATATGGGTATCAAACGAAAGGTGTTACTGAGCATTTTAAAAGGGAGTGGGCATTAGGTCTATCGGTGGACGCCTTTTCGAGATATCGCCATTAAGGTGGGCCAGGGGTGACTCTAGAATGTTTTTTACGATATGGGTATCAAATGAAAGGTGGTAATGAGTATTTTAAAAGGGAGTAATCCTTAGTTCCATAGGTGGACGCCGTTTCGAGATATCGCCATAAAGGTGGACCAGGGGTGACTCCAGAATGTGTTTGTACGATATGGGTATCAAACGAAAGGTGTTACTGAGCATTTTCAAAGGGAGTGATCCTTAGTTCCATAGGTGGACGCCGTTTGGAGATATCGCCATAAAGGTGGACCAGGGGTGACTCCAGAATGTGTTTGTACGATATGGGTATCAAACCAAAGGTGTTACTGAGCATTTTCAAAGGGAGTGATCCTTAGTTCCATAGGTGGACGCCGTTTCTAGATATCGCCATAAAGGTGGACCAGGGGTGACTCTAGAATATGTTTGTACGATATGGGTATCAAATGAAAGGTGTTAATGAGTATTTTCAAAGGGAGTGATCCTTAGTTCCATAGGTGGACGCCGTTTCGAGATATCGCCATAAAGGTGGACCAGGGGTGACTCCAGAATGTGTTTGTACGATATGAGTATCAAACGAAAGGTGTTACTGAGCATTTTAGGAGGGAGTGGGCATTAGGTCTATAGGTGGACGCCTTTTCGAGATATTGCCATTAGGGTGGGCCAGGGGTGACTCTAGAATGTTTGTACGATATGGGTATCAAACGAAAGGTGTTACTAAGCATTTTAAGAGGGAGTGGGCATTAGGTCTATAGGTGGACGCCTTTTCGAGATATCGCCATTAGGGTGGGCCAGGGGTGACTCTAGAATGTGTTTGTACGATATGGATATCAAACTAAAGGTATTAATGAGGTTTTTAAAAGCGAGTGGCCCTTAGATGTATATGTGAAGGCGTTTTCGCGATATCGACCAAAATGTGGACCAGGTGATCCAGAAAATCATCTGTCGGGTACTGCTAATTTATTTATATATGCAATACCACTAACAGTATTCCTGCCAAGATTCCAAACGCTGTTGATTTCGCCTTGTAGAACTTTTTCATTTTCTTCTACTTAATATGGTAGCTGTCATACCCATTTTACAAAGTTTTTTCCAAAGTTATATTTTGCGTCAACAAACCAATCCAATTACCATGTTTCATCCCTTTTTTCGTATTTGGTATAGAATTATGGCATTTTTTTCATTTTTCGTAATTTTCGATATCGATAAAGTGGGCGTGGTTATGGTCGGATTTCGGCCATTTTTTATACCAAGATAAAGTGAGTTCAGATAAGTACGTGGACTAAGTTTAGTAAAGATATATCGGTTTTTGCTCAAGTTATTGTGTTAACGGGAAGGCCAGACGGTGGACTGTGTATAAAAACTGGGCGTGGCTTCCACCGATTTCGCCCATTTTCACAGAAAACAGTTGCCGTCATAGAATCTATTCCCCTACCAAATTTAAGAAGGATTGGTAAATTTTTGTTCGACTTATGGCATTAAAAGTATTCTACACAAACTAAATGAAAATGGGCGGAGCAACGCCCATTTTGAAATTGTCTTTTATTTTTGTATTTAGTTGCATCATATCATTACTGGAGTTGAATTTTGACTTAATTTACTTATATACAGTAAAGATATTAAATTTTTTGTTAAAATTTGAATTTAAAAAAAATTTTTTTTAAAAAGTGGGCGCGTTCTTCATCCAATTTTGCTAATTTTTATTTAGCACATATATAGTAATAGTAGTAACGTTCCTGCCAAATTTCATCATGATATCTTTAAAGACTGCCAAATTACAGCTTGCAAAACTTTTAAATTACCTTCTTGTAAAAGTGGGCGGTGCCACGCCCATTGTCCAAAATCTTACTAATTTTCTATTCTGCGTCATAACGTCAACTCATCCACCAAGTTTCATCGCTATATCCGCCTTTGGCAATGAATTATCGCATTTTTTCGGTTTTTCGAAATTTTCGATATCGAAAAAATGGGCGTGGTTATAGTCCGATATCGTTCATTTTCAATAGCGATCTGAGATGAGTGCCCAGGAATCTACGTACCAAATTTCATCAAGATACCTCAAAATTTACTCAAGTTATCGTGTTAACGGACAGACGGACGGACATGGCTCATTCAAATTTTTTTTCGATACTGATGATTTTGATATATGGAAGTCTATATCTATCTCGATTCCTTTATACCTGTAAAACCAACCGTTATCCAATCAAAGTTAATATACTCTGTGAGCTCTGCTCAACTGAGTATAAAAAACAACAAAATTGAGTCTGTCAAATTTCCAAATTATCGCTGATAAATTTGTCGCATTGTCAAATATCATTTACTTATTTTTTTTTAGCTAACACAAATCCTTTGACCTTCTTAGACTTAAAAAACCATTACAATTGATTGATTGCTTTCCACAGAGCTAATGATATTTGTCATTATTGTCACGACAATTTTGTCAGACTATCCACTGTTACCACCATGGTCCGACAATCGTCTATTTAGTCACTGTCGATTTTCGAGCATTATGTACAAAATGAGTGTGATATCTTATCCGACAACTGCCTAACACGATGTTCAATATGGCTACTTTTAAGCGTCTTGGCCATAGTACGGGTATACAAGTATGATATGTATGAGAAGGAAACAATTCCTTTCTCTTTCTAACACACTGCAGTTTGACACTTCGGTCAGTGTCAAACTATTGTGGAACTCAGTAAAACCTGCGTGGAACATGCGTTTGACACTGAACGAAGTGTCAAAATTACCGGTGTTGCTGTCGTGGAAAGCGACGCAGGGAAAAAAAAAAAATGAGTGGAATATCAGATATGGGTTGCTGCGATGGTAAAATTTTTTGAACGAATTTAGTATGACAAGTAAGGAAGGCTAAGTTCGGGTGTAACCGAACATAACATACTCAGTTGAGAGCTATGGAGACAAAATAAGGAAAATCAATCTGGGGTAACCCTGGAATGTGGTTGTATAACATGTGTATCAAATGAAAGGTATTAAAGAGTATTTTAAGAGAGAATAGGCCATAGTTCTATGGATGAACGCCATTTAGGGATATCGCCATAAAGGTAGACCAGGGCTGACTCTAGAATTTGTTTGTACGATATGGGTATCAAATGAAAGGTGTTACTGAGCATTTTAAGAGGGAGTGGGCCTTAGGTCTATCGGTGGACGCCTTTTCGAGATGTCCCCATTAAGGTGGACCAGGGGTGATTCTATAATGTGTTTGTACGATATGGGTATCAAATGAAAGCTGTTAATGAGTATTTTGAAAAGGAGTGATCCTTAGTTCCATAGGTGGACGCCGTTTCGAGATATCGCCATAAAGGTGGACCAGGGGTGTCTCTAGAATGTGTTTGTACGATATGGGAATCAAATGAAAGGTGTTACTGAGCATTTTAAGAGGGAGTGGGCATTAGGTCTATAGGTGGACGCCTTTTCGAGATATCGCCATTAGGGTGGGCCAGGGGTGACTCTAGAATGTTTGTACGGTATGGGTATCAAACGAAAGGTGTTACTGAGCATTTTAAGAGGGAGTGGGCATGAGGTCTATAGGTGGACGCCTTTTCGAGATATCGTCATTAGGGTGGGCCAGGGGTGACTCTAGAATGTGTTTGTACGATATGTGCATCAAACGAAAGGTGTTACTGAGCATATTAAGAGGGAGTGGGCATTAGGTCTATAGGTGGACGCCCTTTCGAGATATCGCCATTAGGGTGGGCCAGGGGTGACTCTAGAATGTTTGTACGATATGGGTATCAAACGAAAGGTGTTACTGAGCATTTTAAGAGGGAGTGGGCATTAGGTCTATAGGTGGACGCCTTTTCGAGATATCGCCATTAGGGTGGGCCAGGGGTGACTCTAGAATGTGTTTGTACGATATGGGTATCAAATGAAAGGTGGTAAGGAGTATTTTAAAAGGGAGTAATCCTTAGTTCTATAGGTGGACGCCTTTTCGAGATATCGCCATAAATGTGGACCAAGGGTGACTCTAGAATGTTTGTACGATATGGGTATCAAACGAAAGGTGTTACTGAGCATTTTAAGAGGGAGTGGGCATTAGGTCTATAGGTGGACGCCTTTTCGAGATATCGCCATTAGGGTGGGTCAGGGTGACTCTAGAATGTGTTTGTACGATATGGGTATCAAATGAAAGGTGGTAATGAGTATTTTAAAAGGGAGTAATCCTTAGTTCTATAGGTGGACGCCTTTTCGAGATGTCGCCATAAAGCTGGACCAAGGGTGACTCTAGAATGTTTGTACGGTATGGGTATCAAACGAAAGGTGTTACTGAGCATTTTAAGAGGGAGTGGGCATTAGGTCTATAGGTGGACGCCTTTTCGAGATATCGCCATTAGGGTGGGCCAGGGTGACTCTAGAATGTGTTTGTACGATATGGGTATCAAATGAAAGGTGGTAATGAGTATTTTAAAAGGGAGTAATCCTTAGTTCTATAGGTGGACGCCTTTTCGAGATATCGCCATTAGGGTGGGCCAGGTGTGACTCTAGAATGTTTGTACGATATGGGTATCAAACGAAAGGTGTTACTGAGCATTTTAAGAGGGAGTGGGCATTAGGTCTATAGGTGGACGCCTTTTCGAGATATCGTCATTAGGGTGGGCCAGGGGTGACTCTAGAATGTTTGTAGGATATGGGTATCAAACGAAAGGTGTTACTGAGCATTTTAAGAGGGAGTGGACATTAGGTCTATAGGTGGACGCCTTTTCGAGATATCGCCATTAGGGTGGGCCAGGGTGACTCTAGAATGTGTTTGTACGATATGGGTATCAAATGAAAGGTGGTAATGAGTATTTTAAAAGGGAGTAATCCTTAGTTCTATAGGTGGATGCCTTTTCGAAATATCGCCATTAGGGTGGGCCAAGTGTGACTCTAGAATGTTTGTACGATATGGGTATCAAACGAAAGCTGTTACTGAGCATTTTAAGAGGGAGTGGGCATTAGGTGTATAGGTGGACGCCTTTTCGAGATATTGCCATTAGGGTGGGCCAGGGGTGACTCTAGAATGTTTGTACGATATGGGTATCAAACGAAAGGTGTTACTGAGCATTTTAAGAGGGAGTGGACACTAAGTCTATAGGTGGACGCCTTTTCGAGATATCGCCATTAGGGTGGGCCAGGGGTTACTCTAGAATGTTTGTACGATATGGGTATCAAACGAAAGGTGTTACTAGCATTTTAAGAGAGAGGGGGCATTAGTTCTATAGGTGGACGCCTTTTCGAGATATCGCCATTAGGGTGGGACAGGGGTGACTCTGGTATGTTTTTGTACGATATGGATATCAAATTAAAGGTATTAATGAGGGTTTTAAAAGCGAGTGGCCCTTAGATGTATATGTGAAGGCGTTCTCGTGATATCCACCAAAATGTGGACCAGGTGATCCAGAAAATCATCTGTCGGGTACTGCTAATTTATTTATATATGCAATACCACTAACAGTATTCCTGCCAAGATTCCAAGGGCTGTTGATTTCGCCTTGTAGAACTTTTTCATTTTCTTCTACTTAATATGGTAGGTGTCACACCCATTTTACAAAGATTTTTCCAAAGTTATATTTTGCGTCAGCAAACCAATCCAGTTACCATGTTTTATCCCTTTTTTCGTATTTGGTATAGAATTATGGCATTTTTTTCATTTTTCGTAATTTTCGATATCGATAAAGTGGGCGTGGTTATGGCCAGATTTCGCCCATTTTTTATACCAAGAAAAAGTGAGCTCAGGTAAGTACGTGGGCTAAGTTTAGTAAAGATATATCGGATTTTGCTCAAGTTATTGTGTTAATGGCCGAGCGGCAGGACAGACGGTGGACTGTGTATAAAAACTGGGCGTGGCTTCCACCGATTTCGCCCATTTTCACAGAGAACAGTTACCGTCATAGAATCTATGCTCCTACCAAATTTGAGAAGGATTGGTAAATTTTTGTTCGACTTATGGCAATAAAAGTATTCTAGACAAACTAAATGAAAATGGGCGGAGCCACGCCCATTTTGAAATTTTCTTTTATTTTTGTATTTTGTTGCATCATATCATTACTGGAGTTGAATTTTGACTTAATTTACTTATATACAGTAAAGATATTAAATTTTTTGTTAAAATTTGAATTTAAAAAAATTTTTTTTTAAAAAGCGGGCGTGTTCTTAATCCAATTTTGCTAATTTTTATTTAGCACATATAGAGTAATAGTAGTAACGTTCCTGCCAAATTTCATCATGATATCTTCAACGACTGCCAAATTACAGCTTGCAAAACTTTTAAATTACCTTCTTGTAAAAGTGGGCGGGGCCACGCCCATTGTCCAAAATCTTACTAATTTTCTATTCTGCGTCATAGCGTCAACCCATCTACCAAGTTTCGTCGCTTTATCTGTCTTTTGTAATGAGTTATCGCACTTTTTCGGTTTTTCGAAATTTTCGATATCGAAAAAGTGGGCGTGGTTATAGTCCGATATCATTCATTTTAAATAGCGATCTGAGATGAGTGCTCAGGAACCTACATACCAAATTTCATCAAGATACCTCAAAATTTACTTAAGTTATCGTGTTAGCGGACGGACGGACGGACGGACATGGCTCAATCAAATTTTTTTTCGATCCTGATTATTTTGATATATGGAAGTCTATATCTATCTCGATTCCTTTATATATTTACAACCAACCGTTATCCAATCAAACTTAATATACTCTGTGAGCTCTGCTCAACTGAGTATAAAAATCAATAATACGCTACTAGGGGTGATGTATGTCAAAACTCAAAGAAAATATTGTTACGAATATTAGCAAAACTAAGGGGTGCTGCCATCTCTAAGCCGATGCTAAGGAGCGCCTTGCATGCACATCCATAGATCAATCATTATGTATCTACATAAACGAATAAAACGTTATGTCTACACATATGTACGTACACGCAGCAGAGAAGAGATGCTCCCAAAAGTATGCAATTATAATTGTTGAAGTGTCGCTCACAAATACACGCATATGAGAAGCTATATACGTGCATCTGTAGTTATAATTATATGACGGCAACTAAGCAAATTCTGGAAGCGCCTAGATGCCACGAGGAAATCACAGAGTATAAAAGCACCAGCGGTAGAGGCGCTATAATCAGTTTCGATTAAGACGCTATCTAGCGAGCAATAGCAGTATTATTTTGAAAGTGAGTTTCATTTGAGCTATCAATCAGTTTGGTTATTAAGCAAGCCATCTAGTTGCAAAGTATAAGTGTTATTGTGAAGTACTTTAATAAAGGCCATTTTTCCATTATTCAATATTGGAGTTATTTATTCAACAGTTTAGTGATACGAACTTAGCAAAAGGGCAAATAAGAAGATTTGCAAGTAAATTCGTTACAGTATTGAAGTATTTTCTCGTTTTGAGTCCGCTATAAATCCTGGTTTTAACATCCACTTTATAAGAGCAATAATAAAAACTATCCACAACCAAATTTTATTTCAGGACCATTTAATTTAAATATGTATATTTTATTTATTTATTATTATTAAGATTATCAAACTATCCAATTCAAACTGTCACTAAAATTTTTCTTGCGTAACCTTTCGTAAAAGTTTATAACTTTTTCCAGATATTTATGGAAGCATCAAAGATCATTTTCATGGAACTCGTAGCTTCGTAATACAATTTTTTGTATGATTTCCAGAAGTTGGAGGGTGACATGGTTGCAAAAATGTTAAAAGTATAGAGTTATTTTTTTTTATAAGTATTCCTCAATTTAGGGAGTACATCTATATCACTTACCTAGATCAAAACAGCGATTAACTTAAATAATCACAATGTTTAAGAAAAGTAAAAAATTTATGCAATTTTTAATTTTTACCAAGCCCTCTCTGGGTTATTAATAGCTGGCCTATTAATAGCTGTGTCGGTCAGTCTGTTTGAACACAAACTAAGGAATGTTCCGAAAAGAGAGTGCACACTTGATTTTGCTTTTAACTTGACGAATTCGCTCTTTTTTCCTTAAATTTTCTTGTAATTAAAAATTCCCTATTTAAACAAATTTTGATGATCAATTAAAAACAACAAAGTGAACAATTTAATTTTCACAGTTTTCCTTTCACCAGCTCTAATTAGCCTGTGTTGTCCTTTCTCGAGAAAGTAACATTATCTTTTCGTAAATCTATTTCAAGTTTTGTGGCGGTATGGGCAACTCAAGCCTTTTTTAACATTTTGTACATGTCATTAGCCCAGTACCGCCCTATTTAGCGCAGTTCTGGGAAGTTTGGTTAGTTTTCCTCTTATTAATTAATTTTTCAAGCGTTTTTCTGTAAAATCCTGCTCCACACCTGCTTAAGTGTACCAGGGCCAAATTAGATTAAAATAAAACTGACACAATATTCTGCGATATAAATTCATCAGACCTTACTTGGAAACCTCCTCGTTATTTATTTCTTGGATACGGTACCCTTATGTTACAATTGCAGTTTGTCCTTAAGCCTCTAGTAGAACAATTTTACTGTAAAAGTAGTTTTTATCAAACTTCGTTATTCAAATTGGTGAGACTGGTAACATCCGTTGGTCTAAGGAAAATTGAAACTATATAACATTGTTCCATCCATTTTTATGGAGATTTCATTATTCGTTCTAAATCACTGAACTTCCATCAAATGTTTGTAGAGTTTTTGTGCGTCTTATCTTCTTATTAGCAACTGCTTTTCCCTTTGATACTCCCTGCTTTTTAAGGGATTTCAAATGATGTTATACTCAGTTGAGCAGAGCTCACAGAGTATATTAACTTTGATTGGATAACGGTTGGTTATACAGGTATAAAGGAATCGATATAGATATAGACTTCCATATATCAAAATCATCAGTATCGAAAAAAATTCGATTGAGCCATGTCCGTTCGTCCGTCCGTCCGTCTGTCCGTTAACACGATAACTTGAGTAACTTGATGAAATTTGGTATGTAGGTTCCTGGGCACTCATCTCAGATCGCTATTTAAAATGAACGATATCGGACAATAACCACGCCCACTTTATCGATATCGAAAATTTCGAAAAATTGAAAAAGTGCGATAATTCCTTACCAAATACGGATAAAGCGATGAAACTTTGTAGGTGAGTTGAACTTATGACGTAGAATAGAAAACTAGTAAAATTTTGGAAAATGGGCGTGGCACCGCCCACTTTTAAAAGAAGGTAATTTAGAAGTTTTGCAAGCTGTAATTTGGCAGTCGTTGAAGATATCATGATGAAATTTGGCAGGAACGTTACACTTATTACTATATGCCTGTTTAATAAAAATTAGCAAAATCGGAGAACGACCACTTTTTAAAAATTTTTTTTTTTTAAATTCAAATTTTAAAAGAAAAGTTAATATCTTTACAGTATATAAGTAAATTACGTCAACATTCAACTCCAGTAATGATATGGTGCAACAAAATACAAAAATAAAAGAAAATTTCAAAATGGGAGTGGCTCCGCCCTTTTTCATTTAATTTGTCTAGGATACTTTTAATGCCATAAGTCGAACAACAATTTACCAATCCTTGTGAAATTTGGTAGAGGCTTAGATTCTAGGACGATAACTGTTTTCTGTGAAAAAGGGCGAAATCGGTTGAAGCCACGCCCAGTTTTTATACACAGTCGACCGTCTGTCCTTCCGCTCGGCCGTTAACACGATAACTTGAGGAAAAATCGATATATCTTTACTAAACTCAGTTGACGTACTTATCTGAACTCACTTTGTATTGGTGTAAAAAATGGCTGAAATCCGACTATGACCACGCCCACTTTTTCGATATCGAAAATTACGAAAAATGAAAAAAATGCCATAATTATATACCAAATACGAAAAAAGGGATGAAAAATGGTAATTGTATTGGTCTATTGACGCAAAATATAACTTTAGACAAAAACTTGGTAAAATGGGTGTGACACCTACCATATTAAGTAGAAGAAAATAAAAAATTTTGCAGGGCGAAATCAAAAGCCCTTGGAATCTTGGAAGGAATACTGTTCGTGGTATTACATATATAAATAAATTAGCGGTACCCGACAGATGATGTTCTGGATCACCCTGGTCCACATTTTGATCGATATCTCGAAAACGCCTTCACATATACAACTAAGGGCCACTCCCTTTTAAAACCCTCATTAATACCTTTAATTTGATACCCATATGGTACAAACACATTCTAGAGTCACCCCTGGTCCACGTTTATGGCGATATCTCGAAAATGCGTCCACATATAGAACTAAGACCCACTCCTTTTTAAAATACTCATTAACACCTTTCATTTGATACCCATATCGTACAAAACAAATTCTAGAGTCGCCCCTGGTCCACCTTTATGGCGATATTTCGAAAAGGCGTCCACCTTAAGAACTAAGGCCCACGCCCTTTTAAAATACTCATTAACACCTTTCATTTGATACCCATATAGTACAAACAAATTCTAGAGTCACCCCTGGTCCACGTTTATGGCGATATCTCGAAAAGGTGCCCACCTATAGAACTAAGGCCCACGCCCTTTTAAAATACACATTAACACCTTTCGTTTGATACCCATATTGTACAAACGCATTATAAAGTCAACCCTGGTCCACTTTTATAACGATATTCCGAAAAGGCGTCCACCTATAGAACTAAGGCCCACTCCCTTTCATTTGATACCCATATAGTACAAACAAATTCTGGTCCACCTTTATGGCGATATCTCGAAAAGGCGTCCACATAAAGAACTAAGGCCCACGCCCTCTTAAAATACGCATTAACACCTTTCATTTGATACTCATATCGTACAAACAAATTCTAGAGTCACCCCTGATCCATCTTTATGGCGATATCTCGAAACGGCGTCTATCTATAGAACTTAGGCCCACGCCCTTTTAAAATACTCATTAATACCTTTCATTTGATACCCATATCGTACAAAATAAATTCTAGATTCACCCCTGGTCCACCTTTATGGCGATATCTCGAAACGGCGTCCATCTATAGAACTTAGGCCCATGCCCTTTTAAAATACTCATTAATACCTTTCATTTGATACCCATATCGTACAAAATAAATTCTAGAGTCACCCCTGGTCCACCTTTATGGCGATATCTCGAAAAGGCGTCCACCTATAGAACTTAGACCCACTCCCTTTTAAAATTATCATTAACACATTTCATTTGATACCCATATCGTACAAACAAATTCTAGAGTCAGGCCTGGTCCACCTTTATGGCGATATCCCTAAATGGCGTCCATCTATAGAACTATGGTCGACTTCCTCTTAAAATACTCTTTAATACCTTACATTTGATACACATGTCATACAAACACATTCCAGGGTTACCCTAGGTTCTTTTTACAACATGGTGATTTTCCCTTACTTTGTCTCCACAGCTCTCAACTGAGTATGTAATGTTCGGTTACACCCGAACTTAGCCTTCCTTACTTGTTACTTACTGATTTTATAAATTCTCTGTGCAATTTTAGCGGCTTTTAAATACAAATATTTATTCTTAATAAGTTACTTTTTAATGCTCTTGTTCTTCAACTAGCGATACTGCGAAAACTATCAAAACTCTGTAGGTGTAGAAGCTAACAGAAGTGCTTTACTCATAATGATCCGACTCTTACACTTCGAGTTAAAATCTGAACTTTTGTAAAATTTCACCAAACACATAGTGCAAGGGTTTCTGATAAAGTCATACAACTAATCTTCAGTTACATCCCATACAACCGATTGTTCAGATTTTAGAATCTCGCAATTTCTCCCTCAATTTGTATACCGAGTGCGTACTTGTAACTTTAGCGGGATAACGATAGTACGTAATGGCATAAAAAAGTCGAGATAGATATAGACTTTCTAATATCAAAACTACCAGGATCGAAAAAGATTTTGACTGTGCTATGTCCGTCAGTTCCTTATCACGATAACTTGAGTAACAATTGAGATAAAAGTACCAAATTTCATATACTGGTTAATCTCGAACCAGAATATATTGGCATTGAACGAAAGCCACGCCTACTTCTCGATATAGAAAATTTTGAAAAATGGAAAAAATGCCATAACTCGCTATCAAAGACCGATAAAGTGATGAAACTCGATATACGGGTGACTTTATGAATAAAAATAAATAATAAATCTGGCAGAGAGTTGCCGTTACAATTGTATATACACTTTATGAAAATTAACGAAATCCGCTTGGCTACTTAGAAAAATAAAACTTTAAGCCTAATGCAACAAAAAATCCAACATTTATGCGGTACACAACTAAATTATACTCAGTATCGATATGGTGTCGCCAAGTACGAAATAAATTTTTTTTTATGGACGTGGCCCGCTCCTTTTTTTAGGTGGAATAGAAAATTTAGTGCACTGTGCCCAACTATGGTTGGAAGCCTCGATCGCTTTTTATACCTAGTGGAAAGTTTTTCCTTCCGTCCGTCCAGTCTCAATGAAAATATTTAAGGGATGAAATTTAGATTTGTTTTTGGAAACTTCTCGATAACTGAAACCTTAAACCAAGCTTTGAGCTCTATAAGGTTGTGATATTTAGGATAAAACAGTTTCATAGATGGGACACGGATTGAGGTATTTAGTGATATTTATAACTCCATTTACAACATGTGTAATCTGGCTACCGCTATTTAAGTAAGTTCCATAGAGTTAGATTCTTAAGTATGACAACTTACTTCAGAGCCCCTTTACAATGCAACATAAGGCAAACAAAATCTCGTTAGGTGGTCCAGGGATCGTGAAAATTTAAAAAATCGTCTGAGCTTGGTCATTTTGCTTTCCAGTTTTAAGGAACTTACCGATAACCCAGAGACTTTATCTGAAACTTTGAACGAAACATTGGGCTCTATTAGGTTGTAATATATGGAATAAAATATTTTTCTAGCTGTGACAGGGACCGGTATATTTAGTGATATTTAGGAAGTCCGTTTAAAACATGTGCTATTTGAACGCTGTTTGAGTAATTCTCCCAGATCTAGATTCTTTAGACTAAGAGCATATTTCAGAACCTCATGTCAGTGCAACACGAGTTAAAAAAATGTTCATCAAGTGCTCCAGGCATCGTTCCTATTTAAAGAAAATAGGCCCAACTTGGAAAGTTTGCTTTCGTTATTAAGGAACTTACCGATAACCTAGAGATCTCAAACTATTAACTTGCTATGCATAATATGTCAAAATTTTCTATATATAAATTCATTTAAAGCATTTCGAATCTTACGATCAATTATTGAGTATCTCCCCGTGGAGCTCGATTCTTGAAACTTGAAACATTCTTCAGAACCCGATGACAATATACAAATTTTCATTGGGTGGCGCAGGGATCGTGAAAATAAAAGAGAAATTCCGAATTCAGAAATTTTGTCTTCGAGTTTTAAGGAACTTCCCGATAACCTAAAGACCTGAAACTTTAAACGCAGCACAGGGCCTTTACAGGTTCTAATATTTAGGATTAAAAAAATTGTTTAGATAGGGCCGGCAGATATTTGGAGATACTAAGAAAATCCAGGCGAAAGCGCGCGATCGATCATATTGAGATAGAAACCTAAAACTTTATATATAGCTAAAGCACGGAAACTATGCTAAGTAGTAGTTTTGTTTTTAAACGGTTTTGTTTAGCTTGACTCTGTGTAGAGTTGTTTACGAATTTTGTAATTATAATTTAAGTAACTTCCCGATAAGCTACAAGCTTGAAACTTGGAATAAAGTTCAGAACCCCATGGCAATACAATAAAAAGAAAAAACTCCGCTAGGATTGAGATATTCAAACAAATTTGTGTATTTGTGGTCTGATTTGGCTCGCATTTGGAACACATATTACATACATGAATAGAAAGCGACCTAGTAAGGATCAAGATCGATTTGGCTCATTGAACAAATATTACATTCAGTCCAGTAGAAGTGACATCAACATACTTTTGACCACATAAGTTCAAATTCTATTAATGAGATTCAAGTAGAGAACTCAAATCTCCGTAGAAGGGACGGCAAAATATTTTGGAGAACATAAGTTGAAATTTTGTAAGTGAAATTTAAGTAATAAAATAATTTTAAAAAAAGTTGAACAGTTTTATTGAAAACAATACTTACATTAAGTAATAATAATATTAAAAGCTAGAAAATAATTAGGTAGCTCCTAGGTGCTAGTCATCATACTCCTCAGCAATCTAGAGCGTTGATCAGAAAAATAAATAAAAGCGTGGGCCGAGTTAATGCCTGTCGTAAGAGGCGACTCAAATACCAAATTGATTCTAGGGGTTGTGTAGCGCAACCCTTTCAAGGTGTTGATAGCGAAAAATATAGCTTCTCCAACCCAATTTTCAACCTCACCTACCCGTGGCGAATCCTATTACTTTAACAACCGAAGTTCTGGCGACCCCAAGTTCCTCATGGCGATATGTCCTTGAAGGTTTCATGTGGTCATACTAACTCGTTCCCGTAATGGTCGCGCTGGTGCCTTAATGGTGCTTTTGGTCATGTAATTCATTACTGAAATGATAAAAGCTACCTATTTATATATTTTTATTTACATTTTCAAAAATATAGTCCGGGTATTCATAGTCCCCTTTAAGATTAAAAATGCAAAAATGACACTGATGATGGCTCAACGCTAAAACCAGTTTGTCTTCGCACTAAATTTGACAACGAATGACGGACATCAATTATCCACCCTGTCGGAAAATCAACATAGCCAAACGAATCTTTGAGCATAATTTCATATGTCAACGTTTTATTATTGACAATTTTATTTTATTTGCAAAATTTTCAATTTTCGCATTTATTTATATTTTCAATACAATATTTGCTCAAGAATTCAATGTTGGCCAGTTTTAACGTAAACAAATTATTGTTAAGGCCTCTACCTCGTTTCGAATCGGTGATCATACAAATCAAATATACTGACAAACAACAACAATTGTCATTTTTTATTTTTCAATTATTTATAAAAATTTTAAATTGTTGTAATTGTTTTGTAATAGAAAAATATACTCAAAATAAAAAATATGAAACTAAGCCAGCGGAATAATTAAAGACCTACCGTTGGTTTTACCCCTCTAGTGTTTTTTATAGAAAGTCACTCATGCACTTAGCGGGCAAGCCGACATCGGACTTGAATAGAGTTTGCACATATAGTAGTTTCTGAAAAATAAGTTCGCATTTAGGGTCACTCTCACCATATAAATACCGCTATACGTTTTGCAGGGAAAAAATTAGAATTTCAACTGTGTTTAATCAGTTTTTACTTTGGACTTGAGTAATTTAAATAAAGTTCGTTCTTTTTACTATCATTACTTTCAGGTTTTTGCTATACATAAATACATCTACATCGCTGACCATTAATTTCTCGCAGCAAGTTGTACGAAAGATATACTTCAATCAAACAAGTGAGTATCAAAGAGAATAAAATACTTACAAATGTTGCTCATACGCCCCACACCACTTAACACTGCTGTACAATGCATTTGGGTACTAAACTCAATTTCTTCTACTTTCACAACTATTTGCTTTCATTTAATTGACCTTACGCAATCTTCTTGATACACATATTCACGTTTTTTTTTCATACATCCCATATATATCCGTTCAATACTTTGTAGCTGGTCATACTGACATTTGTATTGAACATTTTCTGTAACCATCCTTCCACCAAATTTATTTTTTATTGCTTTACTTCAATTTCACTTCGCAGTAAATTTATCGCGTTCCTTCAAATCTGATCAAGGTACTGTAGTGCTTCCATGTGCCTTACGGGGTCAATACGATATATTTGTGCAAGCGCGTCAACGTGGTTCTATCAAAATCGAGGCACAAGCTGTACATCCGCAATCCAGTTGGCCGCTACTCAATCGTACGCATTACATCAGCATACGCACGCAAAATAGAGTACGCAAACGTCAGATGATTGTTAAGTGGGACAAGAGGTAAGAGGTATTTGCACCATAAGATAGTTTGACTATAAATTGATTTTCCTTTGCTGACCGCTCTCGCCGCCATTGGTGAATAGCAAATTCGATTTTCATGCAGTGCATTACTGCTTGGTTGTGAATACACGGCAGCGCCAATTGAATTTCTGCAGTGCCGTCAACGATTATTTCATGAGAGCGGTACGCCACTTAAATGTAGGTGCTTCGGCCAACTGCTATCCTGGCTCATTGATGGATTATATTTGGTTAAAGCCACCCGAGCGAACTAAGAAAATTGGTAAGTCTCTATTCAATTTCGGTCTACCATTATTGAGTAAATTTTGTTTGAATGTGGCAATGCTATTTAACATTTTTAAGAGCACATACCGAAATATATTTCTTCTCAGATCCACGCTCTATCAACATTATTTGTACTGGCTCCCATACACAGCAGCTGTTGAGGGGTGTACTTCCGAATCATACCTACTATTTGGACGTGTTTGGTGTACATACGCGACGTCAAAATCTTACCTTTCATATTGCATCAATGGAGGTAGATTTCAATCGTACCCATCCAGTCTCGTTGCGGGCCAATATGCTCACTATGAAAAAAATATCTGGGCTGCATGGCGTACAAGTGTTCAGTTTTAAGGTAAATATATTACTCATACGTATGTAAATCATAGATCGCAAATAACAGTTCCCGAAACGGGTATTTTAAATTAAAACAATTATCTAATGAACACTCTCAAACTAACTGTTGAATGCTGGTACTGCTGGTTTCGGCCTCTCACACGCAAAGAACGCTTTGCAAGCAAAATAGAGAGAATGGGCAGTGAATGGGAACAACCGATTACCGAATGATATGAATCGCGCTCAGTTACTTTAAGTTAACTTACAGAGTTGCTGCTACAACAACAACAACAACGACATCGAATAAAAAAACCCGTGAATTATTGATAATGTGCTTGCGCATAAATAATAGAGAAGGGAGGGAAGGAAGGAAAATAAAAAAGGGAGAGCAAAGGGAAAGGAAAATAACCGTTATAGGCGAGCTTTCGGAATATTACTGACTTATCGGTTTCATATCAAAAAATTATAGAAAAATTATCTATTTGTTATCGAAAAAATATCGCACAAGCATCGAATTTTTATCGCGCAAATATATTATTTGATATCGAGGAAGTCTCCATTTTTGTCGAAAATTTACCGGAAATATATCGATTTAGAAGAAAAATTTAAGCCAAAAAATTTTGATAATATCCGATAATAAACCTATAACTTTTCGATAGAAAATTCTGATAACAAATTCATATCTTTCAATAACTAAATAAAAATAAAAAATAAATAAATGCAATTTAGTCGAGCTTTCCTTCTAATTTGCGTCGTGATCCTTTTTCTTAACTTTTCCAACAAATAGGCCGGACGGGAGTTACTTGTTTTATGCCGACTCCGAACGGCATCTGCAAGGCAGATGAATTTTCACTGAAGAGCTTTTCATGGCAAAACTACACTCTGAGTGTTTTTGCAAGTCACTTCCGTGGGGTGAACCCGATTAGAGCAATTTTTTCTGATTGAAAAAACTTGTTTCTAATTTTTTTATGTTACTGTTCTCGGGAGTTGAATCCAGGACCCTCGGCGTGGGAGGTGGAGCACGCTACCACCACACCACGGCGGCCGCCGATATCGAGAATTTGTATTACAAAATTTTTAGATTTTCGCCGATTACACTTCGATAATATGCTGATGATAATCCAATAATATAACAGCCCCATTACTTTTCGTATTCATAAAAAATTTTTCCGAACCATGCTAAATAATTCCAAAATAGTTCCGAAGTTATTCCGCACAACAATTTTTTATTTAGTTACATACAAGTGGCGAATCATTGTGGATAAGACACGTGTGATAACTTCTGCTTAGACGTCAAAATTACAAATAGAACCGATCACCTGATTTTTAATTGACTATCGTGGTCTCATTCTGTATCTTTTTCTATCACCCGATGAAGATAGCCGGCCCCAATGCGCCGCCATATTGAACATCCTGTCAAAACGTTAAGAAGTAGCCCTTGTTTTATCCACAATGTGGCGAATGTTTGAAAAAAACGTTCACAATAGTAAATAGCCTGGATCACCTGTTAAATCGCTATTCAATTACTTACATCATTTGCTGAATAACGTTATTCAAACCGTTTTGTGGACTACTGGTACGTTGCATTTTTTACATATTGTGACGAATATTAACAACGCTTAGGGATACCATCATCTCTAAGCCAATACTAAGCAGTGACTTGTATGCACATCAACAAGTCAATCATTATGTCTATACGTATGTCCATACAGGCAGCGGAGGGCAACGCACAAACACATGCATATATCTTAGATACTCCCTAAAGTAGGCAATTATTTGTGCAAGTATCACTCACATATACACGTGCATATGAGAAGCTATAAACGTAGATAGAGCTATTAATTTTATAGCTGGTAAACTAAATTCTAGAAATAGAAACGCATAGAAATATTCCAACGACGAAACCAAATAGTATAAAATGAGCAACAGTTGAGGCACGACCAATCAGTTTGATTTAAGCAAGCTATCAGTCGAAAAGTATAAGTGATATTTTCAAGTAGTCTAATAAAGACCATTTTTGCATTATTCAATATTGGAGTTATTTATTCAACAGCTTAGTGAATCGAACGTTAGCAGAAGATTTGGAAAGCAGAATTTCAGTAAATTCGTTACAATTGGTGTCAGAAGAGGAATTGTTGAATAAATTTCAGAGGACAACAAGAACATGGCAAAATGGCGGGGATTGAATACAATTGGCAATAAGGTAGCACGGCTACGAGAGGTAATGGAGTTGGAAGGAATTAATGTGGACGACTATGCCTTTTATCCTGATATGGAAGAGCCAGCGACTAAAATGGAGGAGAACATACAGACTCCGAATCCATTGGCAAGTGTTGACACTAACGCGATACTAGCAGCTTTGAAACAAATATCAACCGAAATGTCATCTCAACTGGCAGAACAGGAGACACGTATAACATCCAAGATTTTAGCACAGGAAACATAAATTTCATCACAGTTGGAAGAACAAAAGACATATATGGCAATCCAACTGAAAGAACAAGAGACACGTATAGCAGTACAACTAGAAGAACAAGAGGCGCGTATATCATCAAAACTCGAAGCGCGCATGGACGAAAAAATAATTCAGTTTGAAGAAAAATTCGAGGCAGTGGTGGATGTTTTAAGAGGTCGTATACAGGAATTGCAACTTAATCGCGCGGCTGCTTCAGCGAATAATACGAAGGTAAAAACTCCAACCTTTGACGGTTCTGTACCTTTCCAGGTATTTAAGCTTCAATTTGAGAAGACGTCAGCGGTGAACAACTGGAATGAGAATAATAAAGTTACTGCACTGTTCTTGGCATTGAAAGGGCCTGCAGCTGAAATCTTAAACGCAACATCAGAGTACGAACGGAATAGCTATGAAACATTGATGAGCGCTCTAGAGAGGCGATACGGAAGCAAACACAGAAAGCAGATATACCAAATAGAATTTCAAAACCGCTACAAAAAAGCTAATGAGACTTTGCAGGAGTTTGCCTCAGATGTTGAAAGATTGGCTCATCTAGCAAATGAGGACGCACCCCTCAAATACACTGAAAGGGTAAAAAAGTTTTATAAATGGAATACGGGACGTGGAAACGAAGCGGGCGACATATGCCAACCCAAAACCCACATTCGCAGAAACGGTATCCCATGCACTGACTTAGGGAACCACGTCAGTTGTGAGTAAGCCCGCATACAAAGCTCATCGTGTGGAAGTAGAAAGAACTGAGTGGGTAGACACACTTTTGGAAGCATTGAAGGGTACGCAGCAGAAGAATAATGATGCGGTCAAATGCTTTAAATGTGGAAAGCCAGGGCACATTGCGCGTTATTGCAACACCAACCCTAACAGTTCTGGCAATGTGGGTGGTCGTAAACGCAGAGCTGAAGGAGATGAGAAAATCTCCAACACCAATCAATCGATAAACTAAAGCAAGTCAGCCGCAAGGGCGACAGCTGGCTCCCTCAATTGAATGCAACATAATCTCTATCTCGCAAATTGGAAGAAGGTCAAACAATCTTACTGTCGGAGGGCATGTGGATGGAAAGGAACGTTTACTGACTTTAGATACGGGTGCATCTCATACCATCATTGGAGCGGATTTAGGCAACAAGAAGATAAGACCATTGCATGGAGCAAGATTGCGTACAGCCACGGGAGAAGACACCACGGTTCTGGAAGAAGTAGCATGTGAACTCGCAATTGGGAACATCACGGTAGTACACAATTTTATAGTGGCAGAGATTGTTGATGAAATCCTAATTGGAGTGGACTTCTTAATCGACCAAGGCAGCAGGATAGTCATGCAAAGCAAGACGATGCAAAGCAAGACGATGTAAACGAGTGGAAGAGAGTCAGCAAATACCACCAAAATCAGAAGCAGTCATCTGGGCAAAGGTTGTTGGATATTGTGGGTTGTCGAAGCAGCAAATAAATCAGCACCGAAAGTACTTGTAGGAAAAACCCTGGCTATGACAAATCAAGATGGACGTATTCCGGTAAGAGTACTCAGTGAGTTCAAGTCACCACTCAAACTGACCAAAGGAGCTATATTGGGAAGATGCCAAGAGGCTGAATTAGTTATTACCTGTGAACAGCTTGTGAGGACCAAATAAATCCCCATTAATTTGGCCCACACAAAACGACCCCACAACATATTTGACACGACATTAACACAACAAGTGGTCACAAAAGGCTATAGCAACAGACCAACCAACAAGTCCAATACAGCATACATCATATTCGATACAACAATAACTCAACAGCCAGTCACAAAGGGCTATAGCAACAGACCAACCAACAAGTTCAACACAGCATTGACGCAACAGCCAGTTACAAAAGGCTATAGCAACAGACCAACCAACAAGTTTCAGCAACGCAACGAGCGTTCGCAACATCGAACAGCAACCATACCAACGCAACCATTTCAGCCAGCAATGCCAAACAAGGCAATAAAAGGAGCGACACGGCAGCACAGCAGTCAGTCAGCACGGAGCTGTGGTCGTGACCAGAGCTACTAGCGAAGTAGATCCCTATCGCAGTTGACCTACTATATGCAATAGGAATCCACTTCATAGGAGCGAGTCGTGGAATGGTGATTGCGGTTCACCTTCTCTACGCATCACCCCCCAGAGACCAAACGTCCCGCCACAGTAACGCGCAACCGCGACAGGTGACACCCGCTCACCTCCGTCAGTAGAGGTACACCGGCAGAGTAATACAAGGCGCGACAGAGTATCGCCCAGCACACGCGAGTAGACGCCGACGCAAGGCGTGGCAGAGAATCACCCAACAACCAGCAATACAAATAGACGCCGACGCAAGGCGCAGCAGAGTAATACAAATAAACGCTTCAGCAATACAAGTCAGCACGGAGCTGTGGTCGTGACCAGAGCTACTAGCGAAGTAGATCCCTATCGCAGTTGACCTACTCTATGCAATAGGAATCCACTTCAGAGGAGCAAGTCGTGGAATGGTGATTGCGGTTGACCTTCTCTACGCATCACCCCCCAGAGACCAAACGTCCCGCCACAGTAACGCGCAACCGCGACAGGTGACACCCGCTCACCCCCGTCAGTAGAGGTACACCAGCAGAGTAATACAAGTAAACGCTTCAAGTCAGCACGGAGCTGTGGTCGTGACCAGAGCTACTAGCGAAGTATATCCCTATTGCAGTTGACCTACTCTATGCAATAGGAATCCACTTCATAGGAGCGAGTCGTGGAATGGTGATTGCGGTTGACCTTCTCTACGCATCACCCCCCAGAGACCAAAGGCCCCGCCACAGTAACGCGCAACCGCGACAGGTGACACCCGCTCACCCCCGTCAGTAGAAGTACGCCGGCAGAGGCCGCAACAGAGCGGCAACGACGTAAGACGCGACAGAGCACCGCAGAAGAGAGAGACGCCGACGTAAGGCGCGTCAAGGCACCGACGCCACATACTAACGGGACCCGTCTAACGGAACACGGCGACAGAGCATCGCCTCAGCAATACAAGTAGACGCCGACGTAAGGCGCGACAGAGCACCGCAGCAGAATTATACGAGCATACGACACTGGTCGCAGCAGCGCAACGCTAACATACGACGTTGGCCGCAGTAGAGATACGTTAACATACGACGCTGGTCGCAGCAGCGCAACACTAACATACGAAGTTGGCCGCAGCAGAGATACGCAGTCGCTAACCGTAAGAGAAACACGCCGACGCACGGCGTCACTGAGATACATTTACACATACCCAGCAGGGCGTCCTAACGGAACGATCCTAACGGGACGCGAGGACCGTTAGCCCACCACCAATCACGGAGCAAGCATAAAGCGAAGTGAAGAATATACACAAATCTTTCTTTTATTATATTTTTACAGTTGTAGTATATAGAGTTAAAGCAATAAAGGGAGTTTTATATGAAATCGATTTGCAAGGTGCCCCTTTAATACAAATTTATTGTAAACGAACCCTGGGCACGGGGAGTATACCCCAGCAAATATCAAAGAAGCAACGGGGCGCGAAAAAGCTTCGTTACAATTGGCGCCCGAGCAGGGACCCTGCAAATCGTTACCACGTCAGAAGGAACATTCCTGACGAGAAACCTAACCACAAAATGGTCGACCAGATCGATACCACGTGGTTAGACACAATTTCAAAGGAGCAGCTGATATCCATCACACAGGGATTGGTTATTGAGCAGACAGGTACCACCCGAGAAATCCGAAAGCGCATAGCAGCACTGGCCTCAAAGGCAAATACGAACTCGGAAATCCACGGAAAATTTGTATCCCTACAAGCCACCTACAAGGAGACTACGCACATGAGCGACGTAAATGAGATTAAGACATCGACCCCGTCGAACGGAGGAGGCACACCGAAGGTTGCCGTTACAACGGTAGAACAAACTCAACTCGCGTTCCCTCCCAGGAATACAGTACCCACACAACTGTACTTACCATCAGGAATAGCGGTACCACCCAACGGTACATCTCAGGCACCTCCCAGGAGTACAGTACCCACACGACAGCACGTACCATCAGAAATTACGGCATCATCAACCGGCACATCTCAACCCGCGCAACCGTACTTACCAGCGGGAATGACGGCACCAGCCATGAACTATACATGCCAGGTAACTCAAGCACCGACCGTGGTGTTCGCGCCCATCATCGACCAGGTAAGACAGTGGTCCGTAAAGTATGAAGGCGGACGGGACCCGTTAGCGTTCATCGAACGGTTAGAGGAGTTAGCCGAAGTGTACGCGCTAAACGTGGACCTCCTGCCAAAAACCATGCCCGAGCTACTAGGGGGCGGCGCGCTACAATGGTACCGCAACAACAATGCGCACTGGGGAGAGTGGACAAGCTTCAAAAAGGATTTTTTACGTTTCTTCCTACCAGTCAGGTACTTCGAGCGGCTCGACGACGACATACGCCAACGAAGGCAGCACAACAAGGAGAGGTATAAGGACTACGTACTAGGAATCCAGAGCTTGATGAGATACGCAGGGTACACCAGCGAACAGCGGCTGGAACGAATCTTCCGTAACAGCCACCCCGATTACCAACTTTACATTCGTCGGAGGGACTTCACAAATCTCGCAGAGCTCCTAACACTTGCCAAAGAATACGAGAACATACGCGAGGACTATCACAGATCATCAGGCGGACATCACCGCGAAGTTACGCGACACATCGCCGGTGACACAACCCGGGTGCCACCATCAAAACCTGCAACACAACCACCACCACCACCGAACTTAACGAACCGCACGCCTCCAGGCAATCAGAGATACGACCCCAACGGCGTATGCAGGAGATGCGGCGAACGAGGACATGACGCCAATAGGTGCCGAAACCCACAGAAAATTTTTTGCTGGGAGTGTGGCCGCAGTGATATACGCACAATCGAATGCTGCCGTCGACGTCAGGGAAACGACAGAGGGCTTCACGAAGAACAAGGCGCAGTGAGCCCAAGGAACCCAGCGCCGAATCGGCAGTAACAATGTACCAAGAGCACGGTCGCCTCTACGCCGTAGCCAAGCTCGGCGCGGAATCAGCCGAGGCGGTCGTCGACACAGGGGCATCAAGAAGTTTCGTCTCGAGCAGCTTAGCAGAACGTGTGGTAAACTCGGGAAGCGGAGAAATGGTGAGAGTGGCCATCAAAATAACGATGGCAAACGGGACTAGCACTGCCATCTTCGACGCCATAAGGACTGAGGTACGCCTCGGGGAAGCGTCACTCCACACAGTTTTACACGTCAAGCCCGGAGCGATCGATGACATCATACTGGGCCTAGAACGCTAGGAAGCATGGGAGCCACCATATCTTGTGGAGAAGGCCACCTCATGCTAACCAGAATCCTAGAGCCGCGCCAGGGACTATTCCAAATTCAACATCATCAGGAACGAATATCACCAGGTGCGACAGCCCTGGGACTATTCCAAATTCAATATCATCAAGAACAAATATCGCCAGGTACGACAGCCCTGGGACTATTCCAAGTTCAATATCATCAAGAACGAATATCGCCAGGTACGACAGCCCTGGGACTATTCCAAGTCCAATATCATCAAGAAAGGATATCGCCAGGTACGACAGCCCTGGGACTATTCCAAGTTCAATATCATCAAGAACGAATATCGCCAGGTACGACAGCCCTGGGACTATTCCCAGTATACCATCAGCCAGAACGGATATCGCCAGGTATGACACACCGGGAACTAATCAAAGTATAACACGAGCGAGAAAGGGTAACGCCGGGTACGACACCCCTGGAGCCTCATCTGGAACCATTCAGAGTATAACAGCACCGAGCAGCAGTAACTTCAAGCACGACGGCACTATGCAAAACAACGACGACGGCATACAAGAAGAAGCGGAACGAGTGCGCGGTTTTCTAGCAAAGGAACTCCGAAAATTCGAGAGCATGAGTGGGGTGACGACAATAGCCGAGCACAGGATTATCCTGAAGGGCGACCGCCTCATCAAGCAACGTTACTTCCCACGCAACCCAGCTATGCAGACCATCATCAACAACGAAATTGACGAATTACTTCAGAAAGGATGCATCGAGCCATCCTGCAGCCCATACAGCGCACCAATCGTACTAGCCAAGAAGAAAAACGGGAAGTGGAGGTTATGCGTGGACTATCGGCAGCTTAACGCCCGATCCGTACCCGACGCATACCCCTTACCCAGAATGCAACACATCCTGGACAACTACGACGAGCGAAGTATATCAGCAGTTTGGATTTGAAAAATGGCTACTGGCAAATACCACTGGAGCCCAAGAGCCGGCCCTACACAGCTTTCACAGTACCGGGACGCGGATTATTCCAGTGGCGCGTTATGCCGTTCGGCCTACACTCTGCACCCGCAACGTTTCAAAGAGAACTAGATCAGGTTATTGGGCCTGAAATGGAACCCCACGCCCTCGATAACATAATCGTCATAGGATCCACTGTGGAGGAGCACAATCGCAATCTGAGAGAAGTAATGCTATGACTACAGCGCGCCAACCTCAGAATAAATCCGGAGAAATGCGAATTCTTCCAGAAGGAAATCCGATACCTAGGACACCTAGTAAGCGACAAGGGAATTCACACCGACCCCGAGAAAGTCGCAGCCATCAAAGACTTGAAGCCACCAACGAACGTGAAAGAGGTACGCCAATATCTCGGTATAGCATCCTGGTACCGACGTTTCGTACCCGACTTCGCCACGATCAGCCAACCACTAACAACCCTGCTGAAAAAGGGCATACACTGGAAGTGGGGGGCCGAACAACAGGAGGCCTTCGAGGTCTTAAAGCAAAAGCTCACGGAAGCACCGATACTTGCCTGCCCGGACTTCACCAAGACCTTCACCTTACAAACGGACGCCAGCAATTTCGGGCTGGGTGCCGTATTGACACAAGACCTGGAAGGCGGAGAACGCGTGATCGCCTACGCCAGCAGGAAACTCAACAAGGCGGAAACCAACTACTCGCCCACCGAGAAGGAGTGCCTCGCGATAGTCTGGGGAATACGCAAGATGAGGCCATACTTGGAAGGATACCGATTCAAGGTAATCACGGACCATATGTCTCTAAAGTGGTTCAACTCCATGGAAAGCCCTTCAGGCCGTATAGCACGATGGGCCTTGGAGCTTCAACAACACACTTTCGACATCGAGTACAGGAAAGGGAAGCTGAACCTGGTAGCGGACGCACTATCACGGTAGCCACCGAAGACCCTACGCCTAGCAACGACAACAGAGCCACAATGCAAGTGGTGGCACAAGCGCGTCGGCGAAGTACGCACTAACCCCTAGAAATTTTCTGACTACATGATACAAGATGGCAACTGTACCGCCATATTCCCTGCCGGTCACACGATGAGGAAACGGTCCCTTGGAAATTTTGTGTACCAACACCACTGCGACAACGAGTGTTAGAAGAAAACCACAACACCCCTAGGGCTGGACACATGGGCATCCGCCGAACGGTAGCACGGATTGCCAACCGGTACTACTGGCCCGGCATGTTTCGGGACATCAGTTGATACGTACGACAGTGCGAGTCTTGCCAGAAGTACAAGGAAACACAGCAAAAGCCGGCCGGAAAGATGCTCACACAAGTGGCCCAAGAACCATTCGCCACGGTATGCGTCGATTTCGTTGGACCACTCCCACGATGCTACTAGTATTTTTCGACCGCTTCAGCAAATGGGTGGAACTGGTCCCCATGAGGCGTGCGACAGCAGAAGGCCTTCGCCGCGCGTTCAGAGAACGCATCCTAGCAAGATTTGGTGCTCCCAAGATACTGATATCGGACAACGGCGTCCAGTTCACCAGCACAATGTGGCAGCGTTACCTCAAGGAAATGGGGATACGACAACAATTCACGGCGCCCTACACACCGCAAGAAAACCCGACGGAACGGGCGAACAGAACGGTAAAGAGGATCATAGCGCAACTCACCAAATCACAACACAACAAATGGGACGACTTTCTCCCAGAGATCGAGCTGGCCATTAACACCAGTGTAACCGCGTCCACAGGGTACAGTCCAGCCTTCCTCGTACAAGGACGGGAACCGCGACTACCAGGGGCATTGTTTGACGAGGTCAACCTGGGGACAGGCACAGCCACCACCACGGCAGAAGAAAAATCCCACAGAATGCAAGAGGCATTCAGAATAGTGAGGCAGAACATGGAACGAGCGGCGGCGGACCAAGCACGGCACTACAATTTACGGCGGAGAAAATGGACCCCCGTAGTCGGCGAACTAGTGCTCGCAAAGGAACACCATCTCTCCAAGGCCGGCGAAAACTTCGCGGCAAATTTGGCCCCCAAATATGACGGACCCTACCAGATCCTAGGATATGTATCACCAGTGATACTCAAAATACGAAAACCCAACGGAGGAAAGGAACTAAAGCATATCATACAGCAGAGATCATCGCGTGAAACCAAACAAATTCAGGGAGAACAATTTCTTATATTATTAATTAATATCAAGGACAATCAAGCGCCGGTCATTCCAACGCAAACCACCGAGGTGACAACATCGTTTTCTTTTGCTACGAATTTTTTTTTTCACAATGCAGAGCGATAACGCTAGACTAACCAACAGCGTCAAGCGTATGCGCCAGCGCTACGAGGAGGAGGAAGCAAAACGCCCGAGGGCCGTATTGCTGGAAGGAGTTACAGGCGCCGACGTCAGCCACACGCGTGCAACTATACGCGCAAACAGGTACGCTGACGTCGAACACATCATTACACCATTAAACACTACTGGGGCCGACGTCAGCCACACGCGTGCAACTATACGCGCAAACAGGTACGCTGACGTCGTACACGGCATTACACCATTAAATACTACAGGCGGCGACGTCAACAACACGCCTGGAACTAAACGCGCAAACAGGTACACTGACGTCGCACGCACCATTACATCACCAAACACTGCAGACATCTACACCAACACCACGAACACCGAACCAGTCACGGCCAAGGGCCACAATAAGACCGGAGCATCGCCGATAACACTCACACTCGGTAGGATAGAAGTGAAGGCAAGGCAGTTGCCGGCAGCCATCGAGTCCTCCTCCAATGAGGACACAGCTCCACCGGAAAAGCCACAGCCGCCGAAAATTATCGAGCTCTCCTCGGATGAGGACACAGCCCCACCGCCGAGAGACACGCCTAAAATAATATTCCCGGCAGGACCAGCCGGCATACCTCTCTATACGACTGACTTCGACACTCTCAGAGAATCGAAATGGTTGACCGACACCGTCATTGACGCTTGGGCAAAGGGACTGGAAGAGCAACACGGACAACACAATACGACTCTCAGCCCTTTCGTGATCTGGCAGCTGACCCAGAAGGGGGACACGGAGGAAAATTACCGACGCATACACCGCTGGGTCCGGAACGCCGACATGTTTGGCAAGAGCGTGATCCTTGCGCCCCACAACGTAGCCAAACACTGGTACCCACTCGGCCTGGCGAACGCAGCAGTCACACACCACATCACTGACACGGAATGCTGGCAGGAGCGGTACGTATGGATAGCGGACTCGATGCACAGGGCCAAAGTTCCGCACGCAACACAGGCTTGGGTGGATTTTCTTCGGTGGGAGTATGTACAGCGGTACGGGTATGACGGGTTTAAGGCCCAGGAGCTAGTACTCGAGGTTCCTCAACAATGCAACAACAACGACTGTGGCGTATACGTAGCCGAAAACATGGAGAGGGTATTGCGATACACAGGGAGCGGAGAAGGAGTACCCGGACTGTGCAGACAGCCCTTCACCGAGGAAATGGCGAGCCAGAAGCGCACGGAAATGTTGAACCGATTTCTACGGGACGGTCGAGAGTCCACGAAGACTACGCAAACCATAACCACCACATACAACCCTTACACAGTCAAACAACCAATCCCGGAAGACAACACTGAACCGGTAGCACCAGACGCCGGAACAGAGCCACAACAAACAACAGCCGGCCACCAAGAGGTGATAATCGAGGCCCACGACGCGGATGGACCAACGCTAAACCAATTCCCGTGCGAGGCATTTTCCGACGCATCGCCGAAGGCAAAGGACGCTCCCGCGTAAATTTTCGCACACGGGAATACGCCGTCACGGTGGTAAAAGGCAGGGCCCACATACGAATACTGGGCACCGAGGGCTAAATTTCTGAAGTGGGGGGGGAGTGTGAGGACCAAATAAATCCCCATTAATTTGGCCCACACAAAACGACCCCACAACATATTTGACATGACATTAACACAACAAGTGGCCACAAAATGCTATAGCAACAGACCAACCAACAAGTCCAATACAGCATACATCATATTCGATACAACAATAACTCAACAGCCAGTCACAAAGGGCTATAGCAACAGACCAACCAACAAGTTCAACACAGCATTGACACAACAGCCAGTCACAAAAGGCTATAGCAACAGACCAACCAATAAGTTTCAGCAACGCAACGAGCGTTCGCAACATGGAACAGCAACCATACCAACGCAACCATTTGAGCCAGCAATGCCAAACAAGGCAATAAAAGGAGCGACACGGCAGCACAGCAGTCAGTCAGCACGGAGCTGTGGTCGTGACCAGAGCTACTAGCGAAGTAGATCCCTATCGCAGTTGACCTACTCTATGCAATAGGAATCCACTTCATAGGAGCGAGTCGTGGAATGGTGATTGCGGTTGACCTTCTCTACGCATCACCCCCAAGAGATCAAACGTCCCGCCACAGTAACGCGCAACCGCGACAGGTGACACCCGCTCACCTCCGTCAGTAGAGGTACACCGGCAGAGTAATGCAAGGCGCGACAGAGTATCGCCCAGCATACGCGAGTAGACGCCGACGCAAGGCGTGGCAGATAATCACCCAACAACCAGCAATACAAATAGACGCCGACGCAAGGCGCAGCAGAGTAATACAAATAAACGCTTCAGCAATACAAGTCAGCACGGAGCTGTGGTCGCGACCAGAGCTACTAGCGAAGTAGATCCCTATCGCAGTTGACCCACTCTATGCAATAGGAATCCACTTCATAGGAGCGAGTCGTGGATTGGTGATTGCGGTTGACCTTCTCTACGCATCACCCCCCGTAGACCAAACGTCCCACCGCAGTAACGCGCAACCGCGACAGGTGACACCCGCTCACCCCCGTCAGTAGAGGTACACCAGAAGAGTAATACAAGTAAACGCTTCAAGTCAGCAAGGAGCTGTGGTCGTGACCAGAGCTACTAGCGAAGTATATCCCTATTGCAGTTGACCTACTCTATGCAATAGGAATCCACTTCATAGGAGCGAGTCGTGGAATGGTGATTGCGGTTGACCTTCTCTACGCATCACCCCCCAGAGACCAAAGGCCCCGCCACAGTAACGCGCAACCGCGACAGGTGACACCCGCTCACCCCCGTCAGTAGAAGTACGCCGGCAGAGGCCGCAACAGAGCGGCAACGACGTAAGGCGCGACAGAGCACCGTAGAAGAGAGAGACGCTGACGTAAGGCGCGTCAAGGCACCGACGCCACATACTAACGGGACCCGTCTAACGGAACACGGCGACAGAGCATCGCCTCAGCAATACAAGTAAATGCTGACGTAAGGGGCGACAGAGCACCGCAGCAGAATTATACGAGCATACGACACTGGTCGCAGCAGCGCAACGCTAACATACGACGTTGGGCGCAGTAGAGATTCGTTAACATACGACGCTGGTCGCAGCAGCGCAACACTAACATACGACGTTGGCCGCAGCAGAGATACGCAGTCGCTAACCGTAAGAGAAACACGCCGACGCACGGCGTCACTGAGATACATTTACACATACCCAGCATGGCGACCTAACGGAACGATCCTAACGGGACGCGAGGACGGTTAGCCCACCACCAATCACGGAGCAAGCATAAAGCGAAGTGAAGAATATACACAAATCTTTCTTTTATTATATTTTTACAGTTGTAGTATATAGAGTTAAAGCAATAAAGTGAATTTTATATGAAATCGATTTGCAAGGTGCCCCTTTAATACAAATTTATTGTAAACGAACCCTGGGCACGGCGAGTATACCCCAGCAAATATCAAAGAAGCAACGGGGCGCGAAAAAGCTTCGTTACAAGCTCCAGGGACACGTTTCAACTCTAATAACACTGATCTTTCAAATGACATCACGGCATGGACGGAGGGGCTATAGCAAGACTATCAGAGTAAGGCAAAACAACTGCTCCTAAATTACGCGAGCATATTTGAGCCCGCACCAACGTTCTGAAACATCAAATTGACACTGGAGATGCGTGGCCGATTCGTCAAGCTCCACATAGTGTTCCACTGGCGGGAAGTTGTGAGTCAAATCATACAAGAACTGAGCGACAGCGGCGTCATGGAACCATCAGCTAGTCCATGGAGCTCGCCGGTAGTACTTATAAAGAAGAAGGATGGAAAAATGAGGTTTTGCGTGGACTACCGGAAGTTGAGTGACGTTACGAAAAAGGATAGCTACCCATTGCCCATGGCGTCAATTCTGCCAATCTGGAATCGCTGTCTGGTACGAAATTGTTTTTCACACTGGACTTGAAAAGCGGTTATTGACAAGTGGAAGTGAAGGAGGAAGATAAAGAGAAAGCAGCCTTCAGTGTCGGTGATGGTCTTTGGCAATTTACAGTGATACCTTTTGGACTATGTAATGCACCAGCTACTTTCGAAAAACTCATGCATCAGGTACTGAAAGAACTACACTGGAAAACATGCTTAGTGTACCTAGACGACATCATCGTATTGGGAAAGAACTTCGAAGAACATCTGAAGAACTTGGAGGAGGTTTTCCAAAGAAAAGCTGGTACTGGTCTGAAATTTAGTCCCAAAAAATATGCGCTGTTTAAAAAGGAAGTAAATTATTTGGGTCACAAGGTAACGACAGAAGGTATCCGTACAGTGAATGAAAAGAATTAAGAAGCTTCGTTGGGCTGTGCACATATTACCGGCGAGTTGTACCAAATTTTGCCAGCGTAGCCCATAGCCTCCACGAGCTAACAAGAAAAAATAAAGCTTTTGAATGGAAGAAGGAGCAAGAAGTAGCGCTCCAAACATTGAAAGAGCGTTTGTGCACTGCCGCAATGTTGGCATATCCGATTCCAGGAGCAACGTTTATTCTAGATACAGATGCGAGCGGATATGCTAACGAGGCATCTTGTTACAACTGGTTGATGGACAGGAGAAGGTAGTTGCATATTACAGCCGTTCAATTGGAAAACCAGAAAGGAACTACTGCCTTACACGGAGAGCTGTTGGCATTGGTAGAGTGCATTAAACATTTTCACAAATACCTCTACGGCCAGCGATTCCGCGTCAGGACAAATCACGCAGCGTTGAAATGGCTTCTGCAGTTCCATAATCCAGAAGGACAATTGGAACAGTGGATCGAGCGGCTTCAAAGCTATGACTTTTCCATTGAGCATCGGAAAGGTAGTACCCATGGGAATGCCGATGCAATGTCGCGAAGACCATGTAGTTTGGAATACAAGCACTGTTCAAGGCCGCGGCTAAAGAAGACATTATAGATGACCGGCTTATGACTATAATGTGTTCGGATGAATGGGACATGGAACAACTAAGGAAGTGTCAGCTAAAAGATACATATCTGTCACATGTTATGCGAGGGCTCGAACGAAACGAAAAACCAAATAAAGAAGAGATGTCAGCAGAGAATCCTATTGCGAAGTCATTTTGGGTACAGTGGAACAGTTTAAAATTGATATCCGGTTGCTTGCATCGAGTATGGGGAGTGAGGATGGTCAATGCAAGAAGAAACTGATAGCTGTTGCCAGAAAGAGGATTCCTGACGTACTCAGCGAGCTGAATAATGGTCCAAGCGGAGGTCATCTTGGAATCACGAAGACTCTCGAGAAGATTAAACAGAGATTCTATTGGGTTGGTTGCCGTCAGTCGGTCACTCGCTATGGATAAGGTCCATTTCCTACTAGCAACTGCGGAAACAAATATGTACTGGTGGTTATGGATTATTTCAACAGTAGCAGAAGTGTTTATAAACAATTTGGTTGCAAGGTATGGTGTACCAATAGAGTTACATTTTGACCAAGGCAGGAATTTCGAATCAGTTGTGTTCCAGGAAATGTGTAAATCATTGGGCATTCGATTTAATAGAACATTGGAGGAGCACTTAAGGAAAGTAGTGGACAAGTTCCATAAAGAGTGGGATATCCGCATACCATTATTCTTGATGGCTTACCGAGCAGCAGTGCATGAGACAATGGGCCAAACCCCTGCAAAAGTAATTTTTGGCAATGACCATCGACTGCCAGCTGATTTAAAGTTTTGGATAGATGCCGATGCGGAGAGAAATGTCAAGAAATCCACTGGTGTTTTGGAAGCAGAGCTGAGAGAAATACACGATCTGATAAGGCAACCAACAAAGATTATGGGTGACAAGATGAAAGCCAGATACGATAAAGCAATTAATTCGGAAGGTTTTCAGGAAAGAGATTTGGTGTTGTTATACAACCTGCAACGGAAAGAAGGTTTGTCCCCGAAAATGCAGTGTAACTGGGAAGGCCCATACAAAGTTGTAAAACGGATCAACGATGTAGTTTACCGCAGACAAACCATTGGTAAACCACGAACCAAAATGAAAGTGGTTCATCTGGAAAGGCTGGCGGCGTTTATATCTGGAAATTTGTCTGATCGGGACGATAAGACTTAGGTGGAGGGCAGTGTGACGAATATTAGCAACGCTAAGGGATACTATCATCTTTAAGCCAATACTAAGCAGTGACTTGTATGCACATCAACAAGTCAATCATTATGTCTATACAAATGGCCATACAAGCAGCGGAGAGCAATGCACAAACACATGCATATATCTGAGATACTCCCAAAAGTAGCAATTATTTGTGCAAGTATCACTCACATATACACGCGCATATGATAAGCTATAAACGTAGTTATAGCTGTAATTTTATAGCTGGTAACTAACTAGTAAATTCTAGAAATATCAACGCCTAGAAATATGCCAACGAGGAAACCAAACAGTATAAAAGTAAGAACAGTTGAGGCACGACCATCAGTTTGATTTAAGCAAGCTATCAGTCGCGAAGTATAGGTGATATTTTCAAGTAGTCTAATAAAGCCCATTTTTGCATTATTCAATATTGGAGTTATTTATTCAACAGTTTAGTGACTCGAACATGAGCAGAAGATTTGGAATAAGCGGAATTTCAGTAAATTCGTTACAATATTATAAAAAGTTTGCTTAGCTGGCTGCTCATATTTTCTCTTTTAACAAGGTTTTTAAAATTAATATTAATTTGTAGTCTGATTTTCTGTAGACATTTAAATGTTAAAAGCTGATTTGAAACACAAATGGGCTGCAAGAAAAAGACAAACCTTTCTTCCATTCGCCACAGCCGTTCGCCCTGTCAGCAATTATTTGACAGGTAAGTATGGCAATGGAGGAATAGAATGAATTTTCACCTGTGGAAATTCACAATGCATTGGATTGTGTATAGAAAATATAGAAACCTTACAAAACTTTTCACAAACATATTTTGTTCTTGCCTATATAAATCGTTTGACAGTAGAATGGAAAACTTTCTAGGTTTTCTATGACATCAAGAAAAATAAAAAATAAAACGCGCATTGTTACGAAAGATTTTTACGTGCTCTTTCAAAGTGACGCCAGGGCCAAAACAACGCAAATGTCGGCCTTTATTTCCATTTTTTTGGATCTTGAGAGAAAATGGCAACGTTCTAAATGACAGCAATATATATTAGAGTATACCGTTGTTCACAACTGTCATGGTGGTGGGTTAAGGCGCCTAAACTATTCTCTTGCTAGGTAAGCCTGTGGTAGGGGGCGACTGAAATCTGCAGATCCCAACGCAAATGGGGTGCTAGCAGAAGGTTCCAGAATGAGTTCAATATTGTAGAAATATATACTGAAAGTGGTTTGATGGCAGCGATGCTAAAAAATCAAAAATTGTGTTGTTTTTGTACCGATAAAGGCACTCCTCGAAGATTTTGGGGTGTTATAGATACTGATGCTCCTTTGCTGGATATAAATCAAGCACGTTTCGGTAACAAGCATCCTTAAGGTGTTTTCTCATTGAACATTCTCGGCCATTCCGCCCCACCCTTAATTCCATGAGGAGCTTGGGGTCGCCAGAGCCTCGGCTGCTAAATAATGCAATGAAGAACTTGGGTACTTTAGTCGCCTCTCACGATAGGCTCACCTGCTGCGAGTATATTATAAGCAGCCTAACCCGCCGGGGGCTAATTTCCGTATGTAGTTATGTAATTCGTGATTGAAATCCTTCTAATTATGTTAATACGATATCGATTGCTGGGAAAATCACCCTATCTCGGCACCCGTTTAAAAACGCCCTTGCTTAAAAAATACGCTTTCTCAGAATTTACTTCAAAGATCCCCTATCTGAGTATAAATTCAATAACTTTTGATATAAGATACATACCTCTGAAAAAATCTGAAATAGGTTGTTTTTAACCTGGCGATATTTCCTACAAATTATTAAACAAAACATTTTTTCAGAGTATTTTTATGTTGCTTTCCCCTGGCCTTGAATCCAAAACTTTCGACGCGGTTGGCGAG